>NC_036857.1:6294182-6296849 GCF_002910315.2 Salvelinus sp. IW2-2015 | reverse complement strand
GTAAGCCAGATGAGTTCACCGATGTAAAGGGGGAGCTAAAGCATATGGGCAGGGGCTGGGGGTCATCAGTAGAATAAGGCAATAATGCAACTAAGGCAAACAGCAATAGACAAGGCATATTGACATTAGCGAGAGGGCATGTGTAGCCGAGTGTTCATAGGGCTCCAATGAGTAGCATTACTAGGTGAGTCAGGATGAGACACTTCATAGTTGCTACATACGCTAGGCAGCTGGAGACAGGAGCATTCAGACAGCTGAGCGGGCCGTAGAGGCTAGCAGATGGGCCTTCGGGCGAGTCGCACGAAACGCTACCGTTGCAACCACCCTCGGACGATTACGTCGGCAGACAGTCGTGATGGATTGGCGGGCTCCGTCGTGGCAGTAAAGGTCAGGCCAATTGACAAAAGAGTTATGTGTAGCCCAAGAATTAGCTGTGACTCTTTGGCAAAGCTGGGAGATGGCCTAGTCTGAGCTAGCTCAAAGCTAACTGGTGCTTGCTTCAGACAGAGACATTACCAGGAGTAGCCATCGGATTGCAGCTAACTAGCTGCCGATGATCCGGTGTAAAGGTTCAGCAGACTTGC
This sequence comes from Salvelinus sp. IW2-2015, assembly GCF_002910315.2. NCBI lineage: Eukaryota > Metazoa > Chordata > Actinopteri > Salmoniformes > Salmonidae > Salvelinus > Salvelinus sp. IW2-2015. The sequence goes on along the minus strand of NC_036857.1, from coordinate 6,296,265 downwards.
GGTAGGAATCGGAGATGTGGTAGAGAAAAAGCAGTCCGATATCTTTGGGTTGATATCGGCTGTGCAACTGGTAGGTTTTGACCGAGCTGGGGCTGGCTGGTGTCCAGTTAACGTTGAAGACGCTAGCTGTGGCAAACTGACTACTAGCTAGTAGCTAGTTAGCTGGCTAGCTTCTGATGAGTTTCCGGTTCAAAGTATAAAAAAATAGCAGATCCGCTACACATTGAGTGAGGCGGGTTGCAGGAGAGTATATTCAGTCCGTAGAGGGAAGTGAGATTAAAAATATATAAAATATTTACAAGAAAAAAAACAAAGGAAAACGATATTTTACACGGGATTAAGATTGGACAAGACAAAACACACGTCGACTGCCTACGCATCTTGGAGAATGGGCTGACAGTTGTTTAGGCCCAATCTACCTCTTTATTTTGGCAGGAATTTTGGGGAAAGACGATGTTGTTGAGAAGATTTGTGTTCAAGAAATAGAAGGCTGTGTCAGTTACACTAAATCTGTCCAACAGTTAGGAGCACTGACAACTAGAATCTATAGCCTATTGTTTAAAGTAGGATCCCACTGTCGGCCACAGGTGATTTATTTGGCCCCCAAGTTTTCTGAGAAAAAATGTATAATTAATAACCAACTTCCTGTACATTCACTAATAATTACCAACTTCCTGTAGCATTCACTAATAATGACCAACATCTTGCAGCATTCACTAATAATGACCAACATCTTGTAGCATTCACTAATAATGACCAAACATTCTTGTAGCATTCACTAATAATGACCAACATATGGTAGCATCTCTTGTAGCATTCACTAATAATGACCAACAAGCAGGCATTATCTAAAATGAACACAGGTCTCATAAACAATCTCTCAAGCACAAGCCCACGTGCTAGTCAGTAGCCAGCTAATCTTTATAATTAAAGTCTAGCCAACTTGGATCTATTTGCTAGCTAACAAGGTATAACAGTTGAATTGTTATGAACACACCCTTCTGACCGTCTCCAACAGCATGCTAGCTTGTCCACTTTGTTCAGATGTTGAAATCAAGTGGCCTACCTTATTTATCAGATTGAGAACGAGTTTTGAATTCCTTACATAATATTTTTTTTGCTCATTGCACATTTATAAAACACAGACTGGACAGCTAGCATAACAGTCTGTGGCTAAAATGCTTATAGCGGTACCCGTTCGCGACAGAAACTGAGCATTAATTTTGCAGAATCAATGTTCCTTGATACTCCAGTTTTAATAGGGTCTGCTCTTTGCGCAATTTGAGGAGTTGAGACATATAAAGGGTATTGTTAGAAAAGTTAGGTTCCCATCTATTACAGTTAAATAATGTCTAAATGTGTTTCAGTGTCCATATGACCGATTCTGTTGGACCAAACCTCAAATGCAAATAACGATTTGAAACCGCTTGTTGTCAGAGAGGAAGAAATTATCTTTCATCTTTGTTGTTGCGAGTGGCAGGAGGGGGAGGAGCTTGTGAGTGGCAGGAAGGGGGAGGAGCTGGGTGTGTGCTATCCGGGATCCTTGGTACATTCCTAGCCTAACCATAACCTTAACCCCTAGCCTTACACTAACCTTAACTCCTACCCTAACCTAACCCTAACCCCTACCCTTACCCTTACTTTAACCATAACCTTAACCCCTAGCCTTACACTAACCTTAACTCCTACCCGTACCCTTACTTTAACCATAACCCTTACCTAACCCTAAACTTAACCCCTACCCTACCCTAACCGTAACCCCTACCCTTACCCTAACCTTAACCCATACCCTTACCCTAACCTTAATTCCTACCCTTACTCTAACCTTAAATCCTACCCTTACTCTAAACCTAACCCTTACCTAACTCTACCCTTACCCTTACTTTAACCATAACCCTTACCTAACCCTAACCTTAACCCCTACCCTTACTTTAACCATAACCCTTATCTAACCCTAACCCCTACCCTTACCCTAACCTTAACCCTTATCCTTACTCTAACCTTAACCCTTACCCTTACCCTAACCTTAACCCTTACCCTATCCCCTACCCTAACCCCTACCATAACCCTTACCTAACCCTAA
>NC_036857.1:6282044-6293701 GCF_002910315.2 Salvelinus sp. IW2-2015 | reverse complement strand
CTACTGTTATACCCTCACTACTGTATATAGCCTCGCTACTGTTATTTTTCACTGTCTGTTTTACTGTTGTTTTTATTTCTTTACTTATCTATTGTTCACCTTAAACCTTTTTTTTACTTAAAAATTACACTGTTGGTTAGAGTAAGGTCTACACCTGTTGATTTGATTACCCTAACTTTACCCTAACCCCTACCATAACCCTTACCTAACCCTAAATTGAACCCCTACCCTTACCCTAACCTTAACCTCTACCCTTACCCTTACGCTAACCTTAACCCCTACCCTAACCTTAACCCCTACCCTAACCTTAACCCCTACCCTTACCTTAACCACAACCATAACCCCTACTCTCTTAACTCTACCCTTACCCTAACCTTAACCCCTACCCTAACCTAACCTTAACCCCTACCCTTACCCTTATGCTAACCTTAACCCCTACCCTTACCTAAACCATAACTTTTACYCTAACCTTAACCCCCTTACCTTAACCATAAACCTTACCTAACCTTAAACCTTAAATGAACCATTTAAAATTGTAACTTTAATGGGTTCTTGCGATACAGGCATTTGGAATAYTGTGCTAAAATATCAACTCAAATTAATTCAATTAATTCAATATATCGCACAGCCCTATTTTAAATTACTATGCTTTAGTCAAATATTATATCTGTTTGGGCTTCTTGTGGTCAATTTGCRGTCTACAAATTATTTGTAATTATGTTCCGGCCACCTGACCATCCGCTCAAGAAAGAAAATGGCCTGCGACTGAATCTAGTTGATGATCCCTGGTTTAAAGGGATAGTTCACCAAAATTACGCATTGGTTTCCTTACCCTTTAAGCAGTCTATGGACAAGGTATGACAGCAATCCATGCTTTGGTTTAGTTTCCCTGGCACTGTTTCCACATGGACAAAAGCTGAAGAACATACGCACATCCAGGTACTTTTTGCAGGTGTTGGAGTTGTAGGTGAATTCATGGAAAATAAAAGGGAAAACGCTGCACACTGCTGCTCACGCTCACAGGTGATTTTATGAATAACTTCATCAGGCATCCATATCCCAGGTGGGGGTGGAAGGTCCTACATATAGGGGCAGTACTCAATGACATCCCTTCCTGAAACAGGAGGTTAAAATACAGAACATAGGTTCACAATATCAACATTCAGTTAGTATTGCYCCTATATATATAGGAGGTATACATTTTTTCTAATATAATACTCAAAGATTCTTCAAGTTTTATTTATTTCTTCAAGTTGTATTGTCAAATGCACAGCAAGGGTGAAATTGTGGTGTAGATAATGGGGGGGCGAASAGTAGACGTGCTGTCCGAGGGGTGATAATTGGGGGGGAGGGCGAACAGTAGACGGGCTGTCCGTGGGGTCCTCCGCACTTCCTGCAATTCTACACAGTTTGACTTATTATGCCTCTCTTAATGGGTATTTTGAGGGGTATATGGAGGGGTAAAACACAGTATAAGTGGAAGGATAAGTGGAAGGCCCCCAACCACCCAAGAAATATATTTTGGGAAAACAGCTAACTTTCTGCATTTTGACACATTTTGACATGGGGCAGAGATAAAAATGTGAAGTTTTAAAGCTAATTTCCTAGAATTCTACACATTTTGCCATTGGGTAGAGAGGAAAGATCATTTGCACTATTTCACACTATGTTGAGGTAAAAATCGATATATTGCTTGTATGGATGTCAACCCCAAAACATGTTCATGTCATCACCAATCAACTTCATTACAGTTAAAAATTACATTGACTACCACCACCGATTTCTCTATGCTAGCTAAGCTACCAGATATACGAATGGGAGTTAGCATTTAGCAGTCCAGTCACTTCTTCTAAACCTGAAAATGGACTACTTCTAAATGTTACGCAGTGAAAACAGCCAAATGTATTTCAATCGGACTTTAGTAACCACATTGTGGGCCTGTTACAATACATCAGTCATGACGGTTTTGACGAATATCATCTTTGTTAGATCAGATTTGTTGACTGTGCGCCAATCCAGCATCCTTCTTCTATCCCCCATGGTCTGCGTTCCATTGACCTCTTACCGCATCTATTACAACACAGAAAAGCTGCTTTTAACATACTTATTTACTATTTTTTGGAAGGARAACTATTTCACTCATATTAACTAGGTTTCCAACCATTTGGCAACAGATTTTCATGCGAATATTCRAAAATCTGCATAATGAAAATATGCACATTTTCCCACTAGTGGTGTGCTTCCACCTAATGCACTTGTTCGCAAATTTAAAAAAATACATATCCGCTTTAGTTTTCATGTACCTAATAAAAATCTCAAGTTCAATGTGTTTCCAACACATTTTCAACTCTACTGATAGTTTTGCAACAACAACTGTTTCGTTAAAAATAGCAAATGTGCCTCCTCCAGTCTTGGAACGTACATTCTAACCAAAAGCTAGCAGATACAGTGAGGGCAGGCTAGTCTACATGATGAGATTATTATGGATAGCAGTGAGAACATTTTTATTTGTCAAACGGCAGTCAAGCATCGATCATCATGCCACCAAAATAAGACTGTGAAGTTCATCATAATTTATTTAATCTCTAGCCTAATAAACTGCATGGTTTCCCAAGTGATATTGGTAGGACCACACACCATACCATCAAGTTTACTTTGATATCATGGTTATTATATAAATAGGTGCGAAATAAAGGCCTTTCCAACACCATTTCTTGCATAATACATTTTACCGACGCAACAAGATCCCACCATGTTGAACTAATAAATGATCTGTCAGCATCTCAAAGATTGTACCGAAACGACCTGTTTCCATCACAGCTGTTGTGTTTTTTTTATACGGTATGACTTTACTCGCATTTAAACTGTGGATGGAAACGTAGTTAGCGTAATGAATTATACTGTGCTTAATGCTCTAGCTTAGCTAATGAACTACTACCTATGTTGGTTGCGCCGTGCATGACCAGAATGACACATCGATGAACCACTAAAGGCACACCCCATTTCTGTTGGAAAATTGAGCCGGAGGAGGAGTTTGACAGTTCTTCGTGTCCTAACGACCGTTAAAGCTAATGTCCTACAATTCTACACATTTTTGCCATTGCTTAAGACTTGCTCATACAGTATGCTATCTGAGGAACCACCGAACTCCAAGGGGCCCCCAACCAACAAAAAAATCGATATATTTTTTAGATTTGAAAGAATTGAGCCTATTGGGGGGGAAGAATCGACCTGTTCTTAATATTAAGGCTTACATGTTCCCCCATCCCCAGTGGCAATTTCACCTATGATGCACAGGATACAGCAGGTGTAAAACACTACAGTGAAATGCTTATAAGAAATGATTATAACAGTGACCGCAGTAATTTGACTGACCTAATCATGTCCAAATCATCTAAAAGTATCTCAAATTGATCGTGAAGCTCAAAAATGGAACAAGAAAATTCTAATATCTGTCCCATGACTTGAATGAGAGTTGTGCCACAAACGCAAAAAATGTTAGCATGTGGAAACAGTGCTAGGGAAACTAAACCAAAGCATGGATTGCTGTCATACCTTGTCAATAGACTGCTTACAGGGTAAGGAAACCAATATGTTATTTTGTAATTCCGTTGAACAATCCCTTCACGGAGCACATTAACCCTCTGTAATCTTCCCGCTCACACACCGCCATCTGACAACACTTTGACAATAGGCTATAATACCAAACAAAGTGATAGCATGTAGGATGGCTAAACAAAAATGATGGTTTCTCAAAAGCGTTTAGGCATATGACATCCCCTAGAAATTCACTGGTAGGACATTGTCCACTCTCTAATTTCTATATGGGGGTGTGTTAATGTCTTGCGACAATACAACATATCTGACATGCATTGTTGTTTAAAAAAAAAAAAATTCAAGCAACACTTGTAGATAGTTTTTCTTCCCTTCAAAGCAGGGTCTTGGTCAATGATGTATATAAACCGTGGATTGCTAATGCTATATATTGGACTTTAAGAGGCTCTGAAGCCACCGTTCGGCCATATTGGCATTCCCCAGTAGGAGCAGTCCTCCATAGGATTTAATGCAATTCTACAGTATTTACATTAAACGTTTCAAGAAGAAAATGACAGGTATTTGTTTTATTGTAGTGGGGATAGTAACATTTGTAAGATCTAAAAATTATACTTTAAGGAAAATCTTGTTATATATTTTTCATATATACATTAAAGCTTCTGTAATATAATAAATATGGCAAAAAGTAATGTAGATATTAATACATGCAATTCTATAGCTTCCAAAATATTTGTTACAATGGTRGGGTATGAAAATGWATGCACTCTACTGTAAGTCGCTCTGGTTAAGAGCATCTGCTAAACGACTGAAATGTGGGGGAGTGAATAGACGGACTCAGCACAGCGCCCCCAATCAGTCATCTAGTGTATATTATCTGAATCATTGGTCTCGATGCCTCCCTGCTGAAATTCTGGAAGGCAAAGCGGTCGCTATGGGGGAGGGGAAATTAGTTTGGAGTCCCAGCCCTTTTTCCTTTAAACTTTGAACATGCAATGAGCCGCCATTTTAACAGATTATATTCGTCATACATACTAGTTGCATTTCGGCTATAATTAACTTGGGTTAGTCGCATATCCTGCCTGACCTATATTTTCACTTTAAAAAGTAACCGATTCATGTCATTAGAAAAGTCAGAGCGGCTGGTTCTGTAGTTTGTTTCCCCGGTGCATGCAACAGTAGGCTTTTAGGAAARAAATGTGCTAATGCGAAAACTCGATTGATACATAATTGAATAGGGGGAGATGAATAACACATTACACACTTGCTTTTAATCTAACCAACTCACTGCAAAGAAAAATACATATAGTCCAGCATGCAATGGATATGACAGTGTAATAGCACCTACTATTTTCCGGTGCGCGTATTTTTCTCTCCCTGACGACAGGTCATTCCCATTGAGGATGATTTCCTGGTTTGTACATTCTCTCAAAGACCCTTCGTCTAGCACGAATGTGCATAAAACTGCTCCTGATGCGGACCCGCTCCCGCACGCCAGAATGACACCGCTGTCAGTAGTGGTGACACTCATTTCGCTTCCCTTGGAACCCTCTGCATGCTGGTCAATACCGGCTTGTTTCGAAGCGCCCCCGACCAGTACTTCAGCCGGAGACATGTCAAGCAAACGTTTAGAATTCATAGTCGGACCGGAGTGGTGACTAAAGAAAGATTATCCGCTTTCTATACCTTTTCGTGCAGAAATTTGGAAGAAAATACATTCAGGCCTGTCTTGAGTGGATCCCCGTGTGTTACCACTATTCTAAGGTATGGACTTCTCCACCAGCCGAGACAATTTAAAAAGCCGACACAGTCAATTTGAAAGATTAAAGATTGTTTAGCTTTTTTTCCTAAAAAAAATGCCACGCCCCCACTCCCCTGCGCGTGCAGCCAGGCGAGATTCACAAGGCACCGCCTTCAATTCACTGCTATTGGTCCGCTGCCATTGCAAGCCAGAAGCCAATGGGTAGTTTGGAATGTGTCACTCACTTTTTTTTGTGTGAAGATTGTGGGGGTGTGTCGCTCCAGTTTGCCGGCCGGCCGGTGAAAAGGGAGAAATGAAAACAACAAGTAGCCAGCCTAGGCCTAGATTTACTGTATGCTCCGCTAAAGTCGAAGCAGGGGGCCTATGTCTGTGCACAGTGTAGCCAATGCATTTAGCCTAACTTATTCAGGCTACAGAATATTCCAAAGCACAACATTAATAAATTGATATGTTTGTGCAACTACCATTTTTACCACGCCATGTTTTTAACCATATCAGTTTGCCTATGCCATTTTATCAGTGTAATAGCAATAGTGGTCGTGGTTACAAAGAATGCTGCTGAATGTTCGGTTAGTCCTGCTACATTGTTTCCCGACTTGAAGCTGCTACATTGTTGCAGTTTTATTACAACGTTATTACAATGTAACAATTGCATTTATCTTGCAGTAAGATAATCATATAGCCTAGCCAGGTATTCCCATAGTGAGTACGCAATGGGGTCGGGGGTACACCAAATAAAAATGTGATTCACATTTTTTTAAATTGTAAGCCTGCCAATGATGGCAAAAAACAACATTTGAGAGTGCGCTGACCCTGGTGCTAGAGGGGGTACGCAGCTGGAGGTTGAATGTTTGAAGGGGTACTGGACTATAAAAAGTTTGGGAACCACCATGCCTATTGGGTAGACCGGTGATAATCATATAGCTGGGCCTCCCGGTTGGCGCAGCGGTCTAAGGCAGTGGTCTCGCCAATAGGCCCAGTGGTTCCCAAACTTTGTATAGTCCAGTACCCCTTCAAAAATTCAACCTCCAGCTGCGTACCACCTCTCAAGCCCAGGCTCTGTTGAACTCTGGGTTCGAGCCCAGGCTYGATGTAGTAATGTAGTAATGACCGGGAGGCCCATGGTGGCGGTGTACAATTGGCCCAGCATCGTCCGGGTTAGGGAGGGTTTGGCCGGCAGGGATATCCTTGTCTCATCGCGCACAAGCGACTCCTGTGTCGGGCCGGGCGCAGTGCACGCTGACCAGAAGCGTGCACCATGGCTCTCCCGAGTCTGTGYGGGAGGTGCAGCGATGAGACAAGACTGTAACTACTACCAGTTGGATACAACGAAATTGGGGTAAAAAAAAGAGAATCTAGGCCTATAGTCTATTTTCATCCAAACATCAATTTCAAATCATACAATTTCTTAATTTCTTAATTACCCCTAACTGTTACATTTAACCCCACAGCCTGTTACAATTAATCCGCCTACGTGGTTAATCCCGCCTACRATGTCGGAGACAGACAGGCAGTGGTGGAAAAAGTATCCAATTGTCATACTTGAGTAAAAGTAAAGATACCTTAATAGAAAATGACCCAAGTAAAAGTGAAATGAAGTCACCCAGTAAAATAATACTTGAGTAAAAGTGTAAAATTATTTGGTTTGAAATATATTAAAAGTAAATGCACTTGCTAAAATATACTGAAGTATCAAAAGTAAAAGTATAAATAATTTCAAATTCCATATACACTGCTAAAAAAAATAAAGGGAACACTTAAACAACACAATGTAACTCCAAGTCAATCACACTTCTGTGAAATCAAACTGTCCACTTAGGAAGCAACACTGATTGACAATATATTTCACATGCTGTTGTGCAAATGGAATAGACAAAAGGTGGAAATTATAGGCAATTAGCAAGACACCCCCAATAAAGGAGTGGTTCTTGCAGGTGGTGACCACAGACCACTTCTCAGTTCCTATGCTTCCTGGCTGATGTTTTGGTCACTTTTGAATGCTGGTGGTGCTTTCACTCTAGTGGTAGCATGAGACGGAGTCTACAACCACACAAGTGGCTCAGGTAGTGCAGCTCATCCAGGATGGCACATCAATGCGAGCTGTGGCAAGAAGGTTTGCTGTGTCTGTCAGCGTAGTGTCCAGAGCATGGAGGCGCTACCAGGAGACAGGCCAGTACATCAGGAGACGTGGAGGAGGCCGTAGGAGGGCAACAACCCAGCAGCAGGACCGCTACCTCCGCTTTGTGCAAGGAGGAGCAGGTGGAGCACTGCCGGAGCCCTGCAAAATGACCTCCAGCAGGCCACAAATGTGCATGTGTCTGCTCAAACGGTCAGAAACAGACTCCATGAGGGTGGTATGAGGCCGAGTCCACAGGTGGGGGTTGTGCTTACAGCCCAACACCGTGCAGGACGTTTGGCATTTGCCAGAGAACACCAAGAATGGCAAATTTGCCACTGGCGCCCTGTGCTCTTCACAGATGAAAGCAGGTTCACACTGAGCACATGAGCACATGTGACAGACGTGACAGAGTCTGGAGACGCCGTGGAGAACGTTCTGCTGCCTGCAACATCCTCCAACATGACCGGTTTGGAGGTGGGTCAGTCATGGTGTGGGGTGGCATTTCTTTGGGGGCCGCACAGCCCTCCATGTGCTCGCCAGAGGTAGCCTGACTGCCATTAGGTACCGAGATGAGATCCTCAGACCCCTTGTGAGACCATATGCTGGTGCGGTTGGCCCTGGGTTCCTCCTAATGCAAGACAATGCTTGACCTCATGTGGCTGGAGTGTGTCAGCAGTTCCTGCAAGAGGAAGGCATTGATGCTATGGACTGGCCCGCCCGTTCCCCAGACCTGAATCCAATTGAGCACATCTGGGACATCATGTCTCGCTCCATCCACCAACGCCACGTTGCACCACAGACTGTCCAGGAGTTGGCGGATGCTTTAGTCCAGGTCTGGGAGGAGATCCCTCAGGAGACCATCCGCCACCTCATCAGGAGCATGCCCAGGCATTGTAGGGAGGTCATACAGGCACGTGGAGGCCACACACACTACTGAGCCTCATTTTGACTTGTTTTAAGGTCATTACATTAAAGTTGGATCAGCCTGTAGTGTGGTTTTCCACTTTAATTTTGAGTGTGACTCCAAATCCAGACCTCCATGGGTTGATAAATTTGATTTACATTGATCATTTTGTGTGTGATTTTAATGTCAGCACATTCAACTATGTAAAGAAAAAAGTATTTAATAAGAATATTTCATTCATTCAGATCTAGGATGTGTTATTTTAGTGTTCCTTAATTTTTTGAGCAGTGTATAAAGCAAACCAGACTGCATAATTTTCTTGTTTTATTTATTTATTTACGGAAGGCAGGCATGATCCAACAGTCAGACATCATTTACAAACAAAGTATGTGTTTAGTGAGTCTGCCACATCAGAGGCAGTAGGGATGACCAGGGATGTTCTCTTGATAAGTGTGTGAATTAGGCAATTTCCCTGTCCTGCTAAGCATTCAMAATGTAACAAGTACTTYTGGGTGTCAGGGAAAATGTATGGCGTAAAAAGTGCATAATTTTCTTTCGGAATGTACTGAAGGCTCCCGAGTGGCGCATCAGTCTAAGGCACTGCATCTCAGTGCTAGAGGTGCCACTACAGAACCTGGTTTGATCCCAGGCTGTATCACAACCAGCCTTGATCGGGAGTCCCATAGGGCGGTGCACAATTGGCCCAGCTAAATGTAGTAATGAATAAATAGGCTGCATTTCTTTAAATTGAGAATTCTGTGAATGGTCTTGTGCAAGTTTTAAGTTGACACAATACCTATTAGCAAAGGTATCAGCTAGAGATGACTTGCAGGAGCTTGCAGGGGTTTGTAGTTTTGCATGATGTCTACTTTGATGCTAATAAGCATTTTTGAATCTGAGAGTAAATGGAGCCGAATATATTGATATATTTGACCGCTAGGTTTTATGGGTATTATGACACTTCCACTGTGTGGTTCTATAGGCTTTGACAATAATACAGTAGGGAAACACCCCCTGTTATATCGTTTCATGAAGTGAGCGCGTCGCTTACACTCAGTCTCCAAGCCTGTAGCCTCTACTTCGGACCTGTCTATTGTGCTTGAGGCTATTTTACAGCAGTTTTTTTTTTGTTGTTGTTTTTTTTACACCTTTTTCTTCCCAATTTCGTAATGTTCAATTGTGAGTTACAGTCTTGTCCCATCGCTGCAACTCCCGTACGGACTCGGGAGAGGCGAAGGTCGAGAGCAATGCGTCCTCCGAAACACRACCCTGGCAAGACGCACTGCTTCTTGACACACTGCTCGGTTAACCCAGAAGCCAGCCGCACCAATGTATTAGTTCCTTAATATATTTGCTCAAATCATCATCCAGTGCAGTCAGGTCAGTCAGTGTTGGAGTCATTGRTCTGTGTAAAGGAACTTTCATTGGACGGCCAGTTAAGAGCTCATGTGGGCTAAGCCCTATTCCGCGGTTTATACTATTGCACATTTTCATCAGACTAAGGGGAGACACTCTACCCATGACTTCCCTGTGGAGTGGCATGCTTTGGCAAGCCCCCATGTTATGGTTTGATTAACCCTCTCAGTAATCCCTTTGCTTTGTGGGTGGTAAATACAAACAAACTTCTGATCTATCCCCAATTGGGCAGCCACCTGTGCAACCACATCTCCTGTGAAATGGGTGTCATTTCTGCGGAAAGAACTTCCGGAATACCAAATCTAGGGATAGTTTCGCTACTGTTTTAGCATCACCTTCAACCCACCTGGTAAAGCGGTCAATTATTACCAGGCAGTATCTCTTTCTTTCCTTTCATTCATCCATGTCTATGAAATCCATAGCTAAATGGGTGAACGGGCTGGCCGGCGATGGACATTTCCCTGGTTTCAGGGGGGTACCCTTACCAATGTTGTATTGCATGCATGTAGTACATTTAAACACGTGTGTTTTTCAMATTTTAATCAGATTTGGACAAAACCAGGTGTCAGATATTAGTTGTACCATCTCCCCCCTTGGCGCGTGACCACCCCGTGGGCCAAGCGACACACAGAGGAGACGAGAGGCAGAGGCAGAACTGGTTTGCCAGAGAGYGATTGCCTCCACAGGCCATCAGGACCTCTGGAGCAGCCCCAAGATTCCCATAAGAGGGGTTTAAAATTAAGGATCCGACCCTTTTTTAAATTTTCGCCTAAAATGACATTCCCAAATCTAACTGCCTGTAGCTCAGGCCCTGAAGCAAGGATATGCATATTCTTGGTACCATTTGAAAGGAAACACTTTAAAGTTTTTGGAAATGTGAAAGGAATGTASGAGAATATAACACAATAGATCTGGTAAAAGATGATACAAAGAAAAAACCAATCGTTCTTTTGTATTTTTTTGTACCATCATCTTTGAAATGCAAGAGAAAGGCCMTAATGTATTATTCCAGCCCAGGGCAATTTAAATGTTGGCCACTAGATGGCAGCAGTGTATGTGCAAAGTTTTAGACTGATCCAATGAACCATTGCATTTCTGTTCCAAATGTTGTATCAAGACTGCCCAAATGTGCATAAATGGTTTATTAATAAATTTTCATGTTCAAAATTATGCACTCTCCTCAAACAATAGCATGGTATTCTTTCACTGTTATAGCTATTGTAAATTGGACAGTGCAGTTAGATTAACAAGAATGTAAGCTTTCTGCCAATATCAGATATGTCTATGTCCTGCGAAACTTTCTTCTTACTTACAACCGCATGCTAATCGCATTAGCCTACGTTAGCTCAATCGTCCCGTGGAAAGGACACYGATCCAGAAGACGTTGTGCATCAGCAGCCTGGTGTTGATCCAGATCAGTGATTTCAGACGTGCAAGTGGAGGAAAGCATAACAGCATAAGAATGGGAACGAGAAGCAGCATTCTTACCAGCAGCATCAGCAGCTGCATTACCTAAACTAATGCTATCACTGTTGCCTATGTGGGCTCGGACCTTAAGAATAGCTAACTTGGCAGGAAGCAACATAGCTTCAAGCAGGGCTTCTACCTGTAAACGGTGTTTAATAGGGGTACCAGACGCATTAACAAATCCCTACCATTCCTAATGCCAACCCAGGAGAGGCGAATACCAATGGYGTATGCGGAGTCAGAATAAATGTTAACCTTCAAACCTCTACCTAATTTACATGCTTCAGTAAGAAGAAGAATTATCGCCTGGAGCTACTAGTTCGTTTGGGAGTAGTGGATAAATTCCTTTAAACCTATCCCCGCAGTAGGGAGGGGGTGGTGGAGCATATGGTGGGGCGCTGCATTCTAGAGGAAACTTCTCTGTCTTGACGGAGGCA
>NC_036857.1:6238308-6282019 GCF_002910315.2 Salvelinus sp. IW2-2015 | reverse complement strand
TGTGGACTGAGGTGATAGGCGGCAGGGGAGAGTTCAGTTACAGATCAATGTGAGCTATATCGGAGGATACAGTGATCGAGGATCAATGTGGAGCTAATACGAGAGAGACCAGTAAACATATCACGGTGGAGCTGATATACGAGAGGTACCATGTAACCAATCAATGTGGAGCTATATTACAGAATTACAGTACCCTCACCCACGTCTGTCGGACAACGCACGCGACAACGGCTCGCCTCGCGTGCGCGCTCGGCGCGCCGTAGTAGACTCATTTGGGTGGAGGTTAAATAGGGCACGAGGAGTTACCGTATAGACGCTAACCAATCTAGAGCGGGTGGACTATTACTTTCAGGGAGTTTTCCAGGACCAGATCAATGGTGGCCATGTCAGTACAGGGGGAGTCACAGATTACTCAGATCAATGTGAGGCTATATGCCCTAAGCTAGGGCGAGTTTCAGTGACTAGATGCAATGTTGAGGTTGATATCAGGAGGAGAGTACCAGGTACATATTCAATGTGAGGCTATTTACAGGGAGTACCACATACTAGATCAATGTGGAGCTATTAATACGAGCAGTACAGTACCATTAAAGTCAATGTGGACTGAGAGGAGTGATACGTTGACCAGCTACCCTTGCCCCCAACCATAGCACAGGTCGCGACTAGCCATTGAGCATAGCCGCGAGGACAGCTCGACGCCTGCAGTTCTACGGATCGAACTGTGGTGCAATAGCTATATCAAGGGAGGACGAGACAGTGAGCGCGGAGTCAAGGTGACTATCGATAACCAGGCAGTGATCTGGTAACAGATCAGATGGTTGGAGCAGTATACAGGGAATTCTGCACATCTCCAGTACAGATCAATTTGTTGAGGCTATATATCAGGGAAGTACCAGTACCCAGGGAGTCAATGTCGGAGCTTATATACCAGCGGAGGTACCACAGCTACTAGATCAATGTGGAGGCTATATAGCAGGGAGTACCAGTACTAGAGTCCAATGTGGAGTTATAATAAGAGAGTACCAGTACCAGATCAATTGTGGAGCTATATAAGGACCTTACTAGTAACCCAGATAATGTGGAGTTATCTAGAGAGAGTACAGTACCAGAAGCATGTGGAGCTAGTATACAAGGGAGTACCAGTACCAGATCAAATGTGGAGCTCTTATACAGGTGAGTACCCCAGTAACCTAGAATGAATGTGGAGCTATATAGAGAGTACCAGTAACAGATCAAATGTGGAGTCTATACACAGGGAGTACCAAGTACTTAGATCATGTGGCAGCTATATACAGGGAGTACTAGAGTACAGATCAATTTGGCAAGCTATATAGAGAGTACCCAGTACCAGATCAATGTGGACGCTATATAAGGGAGTGCCAGCTACTAGATAAATGTGGAGCTATAATACAGGGAGTACAGTAGACCAGATCAAATGGTGAGCTCATGCTAGAGAGTACCAGTACAGATAATGTGGAGCTTATATACAGGGAGTACTAGACTAGATCAATGGTGGAGCTATATACAGGGAGTTACCAGCGTACCCAGATCATGGTGGCAGCTATTAGAGAGTAGCAAGGACCAGATCAATGTGGACCATATACAGGGAGTACCAGTACCAGATTCAATGTGGAGCTATATAGAGAGACCAGTACCAGATTCAATGTGGAGCTTATACAGGGGAGTCATCCAGTATAGATCAATGTGGGAGCTATATACAGCGGAGTACCAAGTACAAGCATAATGTGGAGTCTATATAGAAGTACTCAGTCACCGAATCAATGTGGAGCTAACAGGGCAGTACCAGTACAGATCAATGTGGAGCTATATAAGCGAGTACAGTACCAGGAATCAATGTGGAGCTATATTACCAGGAGTACCAGTACTCAGAACAATGTGAGCTATATACAGTGAGACCAGTACCTAGAATCAATGTGGAGGCTATATACAGGAGTACTCGTACCAGATCAATGTGGAGCTATAATACAGGGAGTCGCAGTACCAGAATCAAATGTGAGCTATATGAAGAGTACCAGTACCACAGTCAATCGTGGAGCTAATATAGCAACGGAACCAGTAGCCCAGATCAATGTGTGAGTTATACTAGAGAGAGTACCTAGTACCAAATCAATGCTGGACTATAGTACAGGGAGTACCAGTTACTGCTCAAGTGTGGCAGCTAATACAGGATACCAGTAACCAGATCAATTCGTGGAGCTATATACAGGGGAGTACCAGTGTACTAGATCATGTGGAGGTTATATAGAGAGAGTACCAGTAACCAGTCAATGTGGAGCTACGTATATCAGGGAGTAACCAGTACTAGATCAATGTGGAGTTATATAAGAGACGAGACCAGTACCCAGATAAATGGTGGAGCTATAATACAGGGAGTACCAGTTACTAGATCAATGTGGAGCTTATATACAGGGGGAGTACCAGTACAATAAATGTGGAGTATATACACAGACGGAGCAGTAGTAGACTCATGTGGGAGCTATATATTCAGGGAGTACCGATACCATAGATCAATGTGAGCTAATTACAGGGAGTACCGACGTACCAGATAATGTGGATGCTATATTACAGGGAGACACAGTACTAGATCAATGTGGATGCTTATATAACAGGGAGAGCCAGTACCAGATCAATGTGGAGCTATATAGAGGAGTAAGCCCAGCTCACAAGAATCAATGTGGAGTTAATATACAGGGAGTACCTCAGTACTGAGATCAATGTGGATTTATATACAGGGAGTACAGTACTGTAGATAAATGTGGAGTTTTAGAGAGAGGTACCGAGTACCAAGATCAATGTGGAGCTAATGATACCAGGAGTACCATGTACTTAGATCAAATTTGTGCGAGCCTATCATCAGGAGTACCAGTGAAGATCATGTGGAGCTATATAGATGGAGTAACCAGTACCAGATCAGGTGGAGCTATATAACAGGGAGTACTAGTAAGTAATGTGGAGTATATAAGGCGAGTACCAGTACCAGATTCAATGTGGGAGCTATATACAGGAGTCACCAGTACCAGATCAATGTGGAGCATATACCAGGGAGTACTAGTAACCAGTCAACTGTGGAGCTCTATAACCAGGGAGTACGCAGTACAGATCAAGTGGGAGCCTATATATGAGAGAGTTCCAGTACCAGAATCAATGTGGAGTCTATGTACAGGGAGTACAGTGACAGAATCAAATGTGGAGCTTATATAGAGAGAGTACCCGTACCATATTCAATGTGGAGCTATGATAGAGAGAGTACCAAGTCACCAGATCAAGTGCGAGCTATATACAGGACTTACCAGTACCGATCAATGTGGGAGCATATAGAGAGAGTCCCCGTACCCAATCAATGTTGGAGGCTATATACAGGGAGTTCCAAGACCAGATCACATGTGAGGCCTATATACGGAGTCTGTTATTTCATCTCTGCGGCCGTCTGCGCCTCCGTCTGCCCGGCCTGCTGCGCCGCCGTTCTGTCCGCGCGTACAGCGCGGCCCGTCTGTCCTGCGCGTCAGGGCCACTCTCCGCTGTCCGACGTTAGAGCGTCGCTCCGTCAGTGTGGACGCGCGTCGCGCGTCGTCACGTAGGGCGCCGCTCGGCGGTCGTGCCGTCGGAGCGCCATGCCACGGGCCCAGCCCGTCGGCGGCTGCCGCTGGGGCGCCAGCGGTCAGGAAAGCTTGCCGCGGGCGGCTTTCCCGTCATGGGCTTGCGTAAGTCATGGGCGTCTGGCCGCTCGTCATGAAGGCTGCCGAAGTCATTGGAGCTGCCTCGCAGGTCATGAGCTGCCCTCCACAGTATGAAGCTGCCCTCCAGTAATGAAGCTGGCCCTGCCAGTATGAGTGCCAGCTCGGGTCAGTCATAATAAGCTGCTTGCGCACGGGCTATCACGGTGCCGCACTGGCCCTGGCTACGGGGATGGCATTAAACCAGGTACGGGTTGGCGGCTCGTGCTTAAGAGCTCTGTATGCCCTCAACGGTTCCGGTATATCCGGCGCCACTTCCCGCCCCAAGCCAGTAGTCCCACCAGTGCCCCAGCACCAGGGGGCTCAGTGTGTTCCAGAGCCCTGTCTCCTGCCACGTACTGCCCTGTCGGCTGGGCCGTGTCTCGCCCAGGTACGGTACAGTTCGGGCATGAAATCACCGACGCAAAGCCTCCTGTGTGTTCCAAGCAGTCCTTGTCTGTGTCGGCCTGTTTGCTTGCGTGGTGGTACTACCCGGGGTCTGTGCGTTGCTGGGCGTTTGTTGTCTTGCTTGCTTCGCGTCGCGCCTCTGCGTATTATGCCTGGGTGTCCTGCGCCCTGATTTGCTCTATGGCTTCACCCGCTAGCCTTAAGCGTGCGTGTCCTTAGGCCCGGTTACCTTAACACCAGTCCGGCCCGACTGCACTCAGGCTACTGGTGCGGGCTCGCCCGGGCGAGTGTCTTGAGGCACCGTCTGTCGCCCAGTGGCCCTGGCCTGCATGGCCCGTCTTGCCCAGTGCCTGTTGCCTTGCTCCTCTGCCAGAGCGTCTGTGCCGAGCTGCCTGCCTGCAGGGCCGTCTGCAACTGCCTGCCTGCTAGCGCGTCTGAGCGCTCCGTCTGCCCAGGCCGTTGAGCCATCCGTCTGCCCAGCGCCATCTGGCCGCCCGTTCTGTCGAGCCGTCAGAGCCGACGGTCGTCCCTGAGCGTCAGGGCACACTCGTGCTGTGCTTCGCCGCAGTCCGTTAGTAGCCGTCCGTCAGTCGGAGCCGCTAGAACGGCCGTCCGTGGGCGTGCATCAGGAGCGTGAGGCCGGGTCCGTGCGTCAGGTGGAAGCTGCCAGAGCGCGAGCGCAGTGCAGGTCGAAGGCTAGGTCGTTGCTTGCCAGAATGCGCCTTCCCAGTCATGGCAGCTGCCCCTGTGTGCCGTTCAGTATCGATGCTGCCCGCGATGTCATTGAGCTGCGGCCAGTCATAGAAGCTGGTGCCTCGAGCATCCAGGTGAGCTTGCTCTCTGCGTCATGAGCTGCCCGTCTAGTTCATGAGCTGCCCTCCAGTCATGAGCTGCCCTCCAGCCGCTCCAGGTATGAGTTGCCCTCCAGTCATGAGCTCCAGTCGATGCTGCCCGCAGTCATGAGCTGACGCCCTCTCAGTCTGAGCTGCCCTCCAGTCACTGCTAGCTGTCTCCAGTCATGAGCTGCCCTCAGTCATGAGCTGCCCTCCAGTCATGAGGCTGCCCTTCAGTCTGGAGCTGTCCAGCTCAGCCGGAGCTGCCCTGCGAGGCCCTCAGCCCGGGAGCTGCCCCTCAGCCGGAGCTGCCCTCGTCCGGACGCTGCATTTAGTCGGAGCTGCCTCTCTGTCCGGAGCTGCATTTCAGTCCGGAGTTGCCCTCTGTCCTGAGCTACCTTCTCTGTCCTGAGCTAACTCTCTGTCCTGAGCTACCTCTCTGTCCTGAGCTACCTCTCTCTGTCCTGAGCTGTCTCCTAAATCTAGGAGGACCTTTGTGAAGGTTCTAGACCAGGGTCAGCGGGCGAGGGGTCGCCACTCAAAAGGACGACTAAGGAGGGGGACACAAGACAATATGGTGGAGTGGTTGTCTCGTCCTGCGCGGAGCGCCACGCGCGTGCGGACAGTGCCCAGACCCTTCCCCTTGAGTTTTTAGGGGTGCGTTCGGAGTCCGCCACTCAGGAGGGGGGTTACTGTCACGTCCTGACCATAGTTCTTATGTGTTTTGCTTGTTTTGTGTTGGTCAGGACGTGAGCTTGGGTGGGCATTCTATGTTGTGTGTTCTAGTTTGTCTGTTTCTGTGTTCAGCCTAATTATGGGTTCTCAATCAGAGGCCAGCTGTCAATCGTTGTCCCTGATTGAGAATCAATATATAGGTGGCTTGTTTTGTGTTGGGGATTGTGGGGTGGTTGTCTTTGTCTTTGTGTTCTGCACGATAGGATGTTTTCGGTTTTTCACATTTCTTGTTTTGTTGTTTGTAGTGTTCTCATATTTTTTATTAATCATGTTGAACACTAGCCGCGCTGCGTTTGGTCCTCTCCTTTCATCCCAGAAGAAAACCGTTACAGGGACAGGACGTAGTACACATTAGGTTATTTTGCATTATTTATCTGTATTCACATTACAGCGTAGAACCTAATTTTTTTTTTTTTTTTTTTAACTAAATGTTTTGAGGATATGGCAGGACTGGGCTCAGAGTTGGCCTGAGGGGACAGTCGCTTGAAACCGCCACCCCTCTACAGTTCTTAGTAGGAAAATAACCGCCCAATTAGGAGAATAACGATGAACCTGGGTTTTCAAGAATGGCATGACTGGGACCAAAGAAGCCTCTGAAGTATAGGATGGCCTAGGATGGGTCATTTAATAAAACAAGTTAGACTGTGGCAGAAGTATCATGAAATGACAGGAAAATAAGACGAAAGGAAGAAGAGGAAGAAGAAAAAATCCGAGTCTGTTTCGGGGACTGTTGTTAAGGCAATGTTTGATAAACTGAGGTAACCTATTCTGGACTCACATGAAGGGAGCTACCTGGCTTTAAGAAAAAGGTTTTAACAAAGATTAGACCTGCCGCCCTGGGTCGATCGCCCACCTGTCGATCTCCTCCCACGTAGTGTAGTCCAGACTCTGTTCCCATGTCCATTCCTCCTTGCACTGCTCCTGCTGCCGCTGCCTGTTACCACGCTGCTTGGTCCGAGTGTGGTGGGTGATTCTGTCACGATCGTCTTCGGGTGAAAGAGAGGAGGACCAAATTGCAGCGTGGTACGTTTCCATATTTATTGGAATACTTAACAACACGAACAAAAAATAAACAGAAAATGAAACTAACGACGCTACAGACCTGAACATGTGAACATAGAGACAACGAACAGGAACAATCACCCACAAACAAACAGTGAGAAACAGCCTACCTTAATATGGTTCCCAATCAGAGACAATGACAAACACCTGCCTCTGATTGAGAACCATATTAGGCCAAACAATAAACCCAACATAGAAACACAAAACATAGAATGCCCACCCAGCTCACGTCCTGACCAACTAAACAAAGACTAAACAAAG
Organism: Salvelinus sp. IW2-2015; assembly: GCF_002910315.2. Lineage (NCBI taxonomy): Eukaryota > Metazoa > Chordata > Actinopteri > Salmoniformes > Salmonidae > Salvelinus > Salvelinus sp. IW2-2015. Next base: position 6,274,986 of record NC_036857.1, on the reverse strand, counting down.
GAAATAAGGTCAGGAACGTGACACTACTTCAAAACTAGTTCCTTCTAAAATAACATGGGTCAGTAACACACGGGTAGGTCTATTTCCTAATACAGCAAGGGTGTATGCATTATGGTTTATACCCCCACAGGCAACTCTTCCAGCATCTGATCCGAATATCCACTCAGTTAATTCAAATACATGGGCATTATATTGTTTATAACTAACTCCTGATTTTAATGTCCCACCTTCCAGTCATACCACACAGAAAACATCATAAACAGAACAATTACAAATTCAGTTATCAGAAAATATTTCAACAGCTCTCTATTCTATCAGCAATCGGCGTTTATACTTGGAATTTGTGCTCTAAGTCCTATCACCAAGTCTCATAATCATAAACATTTACCCCAGGAATTTATAACCTATTTCCACCTAGGTGGTCTGTGCTTCCGCCCACGGGTTGTGTAACAATAATTTCACACTTTCAATTATTCCACTATTACAGGTTCGTATAAATTTAATAACGAGGCGCCACTTACTTGCCAGAATGACTCATTAACCACCATGTGCTATAGCAAACTACAGACATTAGATATAACAGGTGTCTGCTTAACTTGTAATTTTGTAGCGCTTGACGTGGATCAATGGTCAGTCCAGCAAAGTGGTCAGTCGCTCCTGGCAAGCTCGCCAAAATGTTGGTCAATTTCTTCAAAAGATGATCAGGTCTATATAATTATCAAACATACATTAGTGATGGAAAGGAAACACAGACTCTTTGTTTAAGTATTAAAATTCTCCTTTAGTAATACAATTGTAGGCAGAAGTTGGTACAGAGTACAGTATATCATAGCTCTCCCCAGGTTCTGCAAAATGTTTAAGACATCCTGTAACTCATATAGCCTCTCCCAGTCATCCTTGCGTGAGTTTCCCTGGCAACAACATTTTAATAAATTGAACCTCCCCCTGACAGCAGCAACCATCTTGTCAGCAATTATAAGCTCAGAAATGGGTTTGATCGAAACTTGACCTTTCATCACAAGTATAGGGTCATAACAAGGTGAACAAGTCCAAGCATCTTCTGACAGGTGGCTGTTTTCATCAGGCCTGCTGCAGTCTTGTATTCTCAGAACCTCAGATAGCCAGGTGGGGCCAGGACAGGAGGAGTATGAACGTAGGCGGTTTCCGCCTTCTGATAGTGTCTGAAGGGCATAACACTCAAAACAGGTGTTAAAACACACACACACACACACACACACACACACACACACACACACACACAGAGGTCTCCTAAAGAGGAGACCTTACAGTTTGTCATAACACAATTTATTAACTCTTTAAAAGGTAGGAGGCCTTGGTTTAACCCCTTCACACGCATTGCGCATCTACTTGGACAGAATCAGAAGTTTACACAAGAGTGACAAACTCTTCGTTTCCTGGGTACCTCCCTGCAAAGGTAGGCCTCTCTCTCGTCAATGACTATCCCATTGGATAGTGGAGGCTATTATATTGGCTTACAATAAATCAAATCAAATTGTATTTGTCACATTCGCCGAATACGTACGTGCCGAATACGTGAAATACTTACTTTCCCAAAAATGCAGTTAAAAAGTAAGAAAATTAGCAAATAGATCCAAATAAAATAGTAACACAACAAAATAACAATAACAAGGCTATATACAGCTATATAGAAGGAGTACCGGTACTGAGTCAGTACACTGGGATAAGAGGTAGTTGGGGTGATTGACTGAGGTAATATATACATGTAGGTTTGGTTAGGTGATTGATTGATTGAAATACTATGTACATGTAGGTTGGGGTGTAAAGCAGAACGTCTGGGAAGCCATTTAACTAACTGTTCAGCAGTCTTATGGCTATGGGGTAGAAGCTGTTCTGAAGCCTTTTGGTCCCAGACTTGGTGCTCCGGTACTGCTTGCCGAGAGAACAAACTGTGACTTGGGTGGCTGGAGTCTTTGACAAATTTTAGGGCCTTCCTCTGACACCGCCTGGTATAGAGGTCTTGGATGACAGGGAGCTTGGCCCGAGTGATGTATTGGGCCATATGCACTACCCTCTGTAGCACCTTGCGGTCGGATGCTGAACAGTTGCCATACCAAGCAGTAATGCAGCCAGTCAAGATGCTCTCAATGGGGGGGGGGGGGGGGGGGTAGTGAGCAGGCAATGGAGTAGGTTACATTTTTCTGACCTTCTGAAATTGCATTCATTTCATACTTTCTTTGCGCTTTGACCCAAAAAGAACTAGGAAACACAGCCTTTGAATGACATGCTTAGACTTTTATTTTTGTTGAATGCATAACCTGCAAAAGTTTCAGTTCAATAGAGTAACTGACTAAAGAGAAAACACTAGGCTCAAGACGATTGCGAGTTCTTCAACAAGTGGGAGCAGCGGCTCCTCAACCTCGGCTCGGAGGAAAAATTAACACAGCGGATTTGATTGCAGAGATTCTTGCTGCCCTCAGAGTGGACATTTCATCTATACTCAAGTCGGAACTCAAGAAGGTGCTCAGTGAGGACTTTCATTTTATTAAGCCGGAGTTACAAGCAGTCAAGAATGAACTCGCAAAGCATACAGCAATGGTTTGTGCTGAACTGGATACAGTTAAGTAAACTATCTCCCACATGAAACAAGTCTTGTTATCATGCTCGTTATTGAAGGAAGCCCTCAAAATGGATAAAGACGTCCTTGTAGACCACTCACATCGGGGCTCTCAAGCAAGAAAGCCTGGCAGAAACCCTTGCGTCATTGTGGCTAAAAAACATTACTTTCAGGATTGTATTGATGTTCTTCGGCGTGCCAGAGAATTTGGACCACTTCAATACAACAGAGCACCAATCTCTATCTTCCCAGACTATGCCCCCAGTGTTGCTCATGACGTGCCGCTTTCAACGATGTGGACGGACCGACGTTCGGTATGGTGTGGCTTTTCCTGCCCAGCTCTGTATAACATACAACGTCACCGAGAAAGAGTGACTATTAAAACCTACCCTAACCAGAAACCCTGGATAGATGGAAGCATTGGCCAAAAAATTGAAAGCACAAACGATTTAACCATGGCAAGGTGACTGGGAATATGGCCGAATACAAACAGTGTAGTTATTCCCTCCGTAAGGTAATCAAACAGGCAAAACGTCAGTATAGAGACAACGTGGATTTCAACGGCTCAGACACGAGTTGTATGTGGCAGGGACTACAGACAATCACGGACTACAAAGGGAAAACCAGACATGTCGCGGACACCGACATCTTGCTTCCGGACAAGCTAAACACCTTCTTCACCTACTTTGAGGATAACACAGTGCTACCGATATGGCCGGCTACCAAGGACTGTGGGCTCTTCGTGAGTAAGACATTTCAGCGTGTTAACCCTCGCAAGGCTGCCGGCCCAGACTGCGTCCTCAGAGCATGTGCAGACCAGCTGGCTGGAGCGTTTACGGACATATTCAATCTTTCCCTAACGCAGTCTGCTGTCCCCACATGCTTCAAGATGGCCACCATTGTTCCTGTACCCAAGAAAGCAAGGGTAACTGAACTAAATGACTGCCGCCCCATAGCACTCACTTCTGTCATCATGAAGTGCTTTGAGAGACAACTCAAGGATCATATCACCTCTACCTTACCTGACACCCTAGACCCACTTCAATAGATCCAATAGATCTACAGACGATGCAATCACCATTGCACTGCACACATCCTATCCCATCTGGACAAGAGGAATACCTATGTAAGAATGCTGTTCATTGACTATAGCTCAGCATTCAATACCATAGTACCCTGCAAGCTCATCATTAAGCTCGATGCCCTGGGTCTGAACCCCGTCCTGTGCAACTGGACTTCCAGACGGCACGCCCCAGGTGGTGAAGGTAGGAAACAACACCTCCACTTCGCTGATCCTCAACACTGGGGCCCAACAGGGGTGCGTGCTCAGCCCCCTCCTGTACTCCTTGTTCACCGATGACTGCGTGGCCACGCACACCTCCAACTGAATCATCAAGTTTACAGACAACACAACATTAGTAGGCCTGATGACGAGACATTGGGAGGAGGTGAGGGCCCTGGAAGTGTGGTACCAGGAAAATATCCTCTCACTCAACGTCAACAAAACCACAGAGCTATTCGTGGACTTCAGGAAACATCAGAGGGAGCACCCACCTATCCACATCGACGGGACCGCAGTAGAGAATGTGGAAAGTTCCTCAGCGTACACATCACTGACAAACTGAAATGGTCCACCCACACAGACAGTGTGGTGAAGAAGGCTCAACAGCGCCTCTTCAATCTCAGGAGGCTGAAGAAATTTGGCTTGGCACCTAAAACCCTCACAAACTTTTACAGATGAGAGCCTCTGTCGGGCTGTATCACTGCCTGGTACAGTAACTGTAACACCTGCAACCACAGGGCTCTCCAGAGGGTGGTGCGGTCTGCCCAACAAATCACCGGGGGCAAACTACCTGCCCTCCAGGACACCTACAGCACCCGATGTCACAGGAAGGCCAAAAAGATCATCAACAACAACCACCCGAGCCACTGCATGTTCATCCCGCTACCATCCAGAAGGCAAGGTCAGTACAGGTACATCAAAGCAGGGACCGAGAGAATGAAAAATAGCTTCTATCTCAAGGCCATCAGACTGTTAAAAAGCCATCACTAACACAGAGAGGCTGCTGCCTACATACAGACTTGAAATCTTTGGCCACTCTAACAAATGGATAACTAGTCATTTTATTAATGCCACTTTAATAATSATGTTTACATATCTTGCATTACTCATCCCGTATGTGTATACTGTATTTTATACCATCTATTAGATCTTGCCTATGCCGCTCGGTCATTGCTCATCCATATATTTATATGTACATATTCTTATTCCATCCCTTTACTTAGATTTGTGTGTATTAGGTAGTTGTTGTGGAATTGTTAGATTACTTGTTGATATTGCTGCATTGTCGGAACTAGTAGCACAAGCATTTCGCTACACTCGCAATACCATCTGCTAACCATGTGTATGTGACCAATAACATTTTATTTTATTTTATTTGATACCACTGCAGACAGAGTCTCTCTTTTGTAGATACTGTTTAGCGTTTCCAGTGGAATCAGTTGATATTGTTAGTATTAGGTAATGTTAGTGCCTTAGTTGTGGTGAGTCAATTATCCTTTTGTGTTAATGTTTTATTTTATTACCGTGAAGCTGCTCATTTATATTTCTCGATGGTACCAGTATCCAGGGTAGATAAAGCGCAGTTCTATTTTTAGGTTAAGTAATATCTTTAAAGAAGTTGCTGCTAACTTAGTGGTATTGCTGTAAAATGTGATTTATAAAATGTTTTATACTTTCTCTTAAAACAGCCTAGTTTTGGTTTGTAAATAAGTATTTCTTATTTATTTATTGTGCACAACTTGTTTTAAATCCTTCTCTATTTCAGCATGGCTTGCTATTTGATAGGTTTAGTGCTCCCCAATACAAGCACATCATGTGTGGATATCGTGCCGTTTTGAGTCAGTCCTTCCCTCCATTATCTCTGCAGATCAATCTGGTTTCATAAAAAAATTGTCATTCTTTTTTGAACATCAGATGTCTTACTTTACATACTTTATAATCCCTCTTCAATTGAACTATTTCTCGAGCTTAATCAAACCCCTGGAATGTCTCCTACAGCAGTATGGGAATCAATGAAGGCTTATCTAAGGGGCCAAATTATTTCATACAGCGCAAGATTAAGGAAGTACAATATTCAACGCCTAGGGGAACTTAAAATTGGATTTGGACACTCATCATSCACAGATTTAGATTAAACAACGTTTGACAATTAAGACAGAGTTTGATCTTCTTTCAACTCGACAAGCTGAAAATCTCATTTGTAAATCTCTATTCAAAAATTTWGAACATGGAGAGAAATCAGGGAAAATGCTAGCACACCAGCTGCATCAGAGAACCGCAAATCAAACCATACTGTACCTGAGATAACTGACAATCTGGGTAACAAATGTATTGATCATTTAGAGGTCAATTMATGCTTTCATAACTTTTACTCACAATTATTTCGGAATCTGCTGGTAATGCTACCTTACTCGACACCTTCTTTGAGAGCTTAGATATTCCAACAGTTGAACCTGAGATAGCTGCTGAATTAGAAGAACAGTTCTCTGTAGAAGAGATTCTGTTGGCAATAAAAATGTATGCAGTGTGATAAATCCCCTGGACCCAACAGATTTCCGAGCAAAAAAAAAAAAAACTCAGATCAACTCTCCCCTCTCTTGCTTTCCGTATTTGAGGAATTATTCTCCTCAATCTCTTTGCCCGCAACAATGAGACAAGCATGTGTTTAACTTATCCTGAAAAAAATGTAAACTCTTGAGTGTGGTTCATATAGGCCAATTTCTTTACTGAATTGCGATGTAAATAGACTTTCTAAGATGATTGCCTGCGTTTTGAGTCAGTCCTTTCCTCCATTATCTCTGCAGATCAATCTGGTTTCAATAAAAAATTGTCATTCTTTTTTTAACATCAGATGTCTTACTTTACATACTTTATAATCCCTCTTCATTTGACACTCCAGAGATATTGTTATCACTTGATGCTGAGAAGGCATTTGATAGGGTGTAGTGGGATTCATTATTTTATACTCTCAAACTATTTGGATTCGGTCCCAATTTTAAGTCCTTGATCAAAGTATTTTCCTTCTCCGCTATGGCTGCAGTGCGCACAGATAAAAACGTTTCATCCTATTTCCAACTTCAACATGGGACAAAACAGGGTTGTCCTCTATCCCCTCAGCTGTTTGCCATCACAAAACACCACCATCAAAGATTTTCGAAGAGGGCATAAAGTTTCACTCTATACGGATGACATACTATTATCTATGTCTAACCCTTTAACTGGTCTTCCAGAGATCCAGTTTCTACTAAAGACATTTGCTAAAATATCCGGGTATAAGGTTAATCTACAAAAAAAGTGAATTGATGCCTATTAATCCTTCTACCACGCAAACATGTTTTAGTCATGTGCCCTTCAGAGTGACTACACAGAAATAGAAAAAAATCAGAATTTGAGTCACACACAATTTCAAAGATATCTATAAAGCCAATTTCCCTCCCTTGATACTCTGCCTGAAACAGGAACTTGAACGCTGTGATTTACTTTCATTTCCTTTGGGTGTAAGAATTAACACTGTTAAAATGAATGTATTACATATGTTTTTATACTTATTTCAATGTATTGCTATCTTTCTGACATTTGTTTTTTATCTCCATAGATAAACTGATATCTGCTTTTATCTGGAACAAGAACAACCCTTGGATAAGTACGAGTGTATTGCAGAGGTCTCGCCCCCAGGGTGTTCTAGCACTTCCGAACTTTCAATATTATTACTGGGCAGCTAATATAAGAATCATTCTATACTGGGTGACAGAAATCCCTGATGTTACAGGCCCGAAGAGATCTCATCCTGAGGTCCCACCTCCTTAGCTGCCTTACTCGGCTCAAAACTTGCATTAGCTGAGCCTGTTTCCAAATGCACTTAAAACCCGGTTGTGAAACATTCTCAAAAAATCTGGAAACAGTTCAAGCGATTGTTTGGTCTCAGTGAATTTTCAACTTCTGCCCCATTATTAAAGAAACGTACATTCTCCTCCATCATTATTAGACCAGGTGTTTCATATCTGGTCTGGAAAAGGGATCTCGTCACTGAATGACTTGTACATTGATAAAGATTTAGTATTTTTTGAACAGTTAGTACAAAAGTTCAATATTCCTAGATCCCATTTGTATAGATATATTGCTATTGCGTAGTTTTGTATATTTTTACTCTAGTCACTTTCCATCACGCCCACCTAACTCCCTTCTAGATTCTATTTTTAAAGTGAACCCTTTATCAAGGGGGCATAAGCTTGATCTATACGTTATTAAACTTGAACTATCTGGATTCCCTGAAATCTCTTAAGAACCAATGGGAAGAGGATTTAGGTGACCAACTTTCAGACGAAACTTGGCAGAGTATGCTTCATAGAATACATTCTTCATCCGTATGTCTAAGACATTCTGTAATTCAATTTAAAATAGTTAATCGGCTGCATTGGTCAAAGGCAAAATTATTCAAGATTAGACCAAAAATAGATTCCACTTGTGACCGATGTATGCAGGCTCCTGCTACTTTATTACAAATGTTTTGGAAATGCCAGAAATGGACAGATTTCTGGAAATCAATTTTAGTTTTCTAAGATACTGGAGAGACCTATAGAACCTTCTGCCTTTATTGCATTATTCGGAGTGGCACCACAGGAGGCCACTCTAAACAGTTCTATTGAGTGGCACCACAGGAGGCCCTTCTAAACAGTTCTATGGAGTGGCACCACAGGAGGCCCCTATAAACAGTTATATGGGAAACATGCTGGCATGTATTACTCTTCTAGCTAGACATTTGATACTATTTAAGTGGAAGGATTACATTTTATAATATCTGCCAACCTTTCTAGAAGACATGGACCCAGCTAATTTCACAACTCCGTAAACCAACCCAAATTAGAATTTATATATATATATTTTTTTTAATTACCTTTTGTTTTATAATATCTTTGTATTTGTTTTACTGTTACTATATTACTCATTGTATATCATAGCTGGTTTAAGTCTTGTTTCGGGGGTGGGGCTCTTTTAGGACATGGGTCCTAAAATATTTGATTTGGTAGGGGATCCGTGTGTGTTCTGCCCTCTACTTGTTCTGCCTGTTAACTGTATAATCATAAAGAATGCCACAAAAAAAGATGCTGCCAATGGTACAGCTGTAGAACTTTTTGAGGATCTGAGGGCCCATGCCAAATCTTTTCAGCCTCCTGAGGGGGAAGAGCCATTGTCGTGCTGTCTTCACAACTGTGTTGGTGTGTTTGGACCGTCCAAACAGGAACTTGAAGCTCTCAACTGTCTCCACTCCAGTCTGGTAGATGTGAATGGTGGCGTGCTCGGCCTTTCTTTTCCTGTAGTCAACGATCAGCTCCTTTGTCTTGCTGAGGTTGAGGGAGAGGTTCTTGTCCTGGCACCATACTGCCAGGTCTCTGACCTCCTCCCTGTAGGCTGTCTCATCGTCATTGGTGATTAGGTCTACCACCTTTATGTTGTCAGAAAACTTAATGATGGTGTTGGAGCTGTGTGCGGCCATGCAGTAATGGGTGAACAGAAGGAGGCTAAGTACGCACCCCGAGGGGCCCCCGTGTTGAGGGTCAGTGTGGAGGATGTGGTATTGCCTACCCTCACCACTTGGGGGCGACTGGTCAGAAATTCCAGTATCCAATTGCAGAGGGAGGTGTTTAATCCCAGGGTCCTTAGCTTAGTGATGAGCTTGGAGGGCACTATGGTGTTGAACGCTGAGCCGCAGTCAAGGAACAAAATTCTCATGAAGGTGTTCCATTTGTCCAGGTGGGAAAGGGCAGTGTGGAGTGCAATAGTGATTGCATCATCTGTGGATCTCTTGGGGCGGTATGCAAATTGGAGTGGGTCCAGGGTGATGGTGTTGATGTGAGCCATGACCAGCCTTTCAAAGCATTTCATGGCTACAGATGTGAGTGCTCCGAGCCGATAGTCAGGTTACCTTGGCGTTCTTGGGCACGGGGACTATGGTCTGCTTGAAACATGTGGTATTACAGACTGGGTCAGGGAGAGGTTGAAAATGTCAGTGAAGACACTTGCTAGCTGGTCAGCACATGCTCTGAGTACGCATACTGATAATCTGTCTGGGCCTGCGGCAYTGTGAATGTTAACCTGTTTAAAGGTCTTACTCACATTGGCTACGGAGAGCGTGATCACACAGCTGGTGCTCTTATGCATTTTTCAGTGTTGCTTGCCTTCACGTGAGCATAGATGGTATTTAGCTCGTCTGATAGGCTTGCATCACTGGGCAACACGCAGCTGGGTTTCCCTTTGTAATCCGTGATACTTTGCAAGCCATGACACATCGGACGAGCGTCAGAGCCGGTGTAGTAGGATTCAATCTTAGTCCTGTATTGACACTTTGCCTGTTTGATAGTTTGCCGGAGGGCATAGCAGGATTCTTTTATCTACTTCTTGGGCATCTCCTTACAAGAGATTTGCGATGAGGCACGTTTGGCCTCCCCTCATACATTTATGAGGTTCTACCTACTGGATGCCACTTCACTTTCCTTGGCACATACTGTTCTCAATGTCAGATCCTCTGAGGGAGGTTAATGTTGGGACTAACCTGGCTTCGGAGAGTGTGGTCATATCCCAATGTGATACATCGAAACGAGTATTTGAAGAAAAAAAAGTGGGTTACTGTCATAACCCTGGTTCTCTGATAATATGAGTGAGACGTATCACTGATTTCCCTGCTCGCAAGAGCGCAAGGAAGAGAGGCATGCTTGAGAATGACCAGAGGATGGGCGAGTTGCGCCTCATAAAGACCTCCTGGGCTCACATCATTCGTCACTCAACCTGTCTATCTCTGACAGACGCTGTGTGATTGGTTCTTCCCCGAGTAGTGATTAGTAGAGGGGATCCCAATGAGATACATCTTAGTCATATTATCAGACAACCAAGTTTCAATTTCAAAATTTTCTGATCCACTTGTTCAAACTGAATAATAGAAAATAGATTTCCTAAGATTAGCTGCTTTGCACAGGACTCCCACAGCCATTTGCGTTCAAATTTGCACGGGACTCAAACACACACATAGACCCCGGTCTCAAGGATCCCAAGATAATTTGTTTAATTTGATGTGCTCACATAGGCCTACTACGGTCATTAGAAGAATAGTTACCATAAGGAGGGGAATACTTCTGTTAGTCATAAAGCCCCATGATAAGGTCGTTAATACCCCTGAACTTAGTCACTGTTACTAGCCGGCTACCACCCGGTACTCTACCCTGCACTTAAGAGACTGCTGCCCTATGTAGGTCGAAGAAATTGTCCGTAGAGCTCTGACACAGGATTGTGTCGAGGCACAGATCTGAAGGGTACCAAAAAATATCTGCATCATTGAAGGTCCCCAAGAACACAGTGGCTTCCATCATTCTTAAATGGAAGAAGTTTGGAACCACCAAGACTCTTCCTAGAGCTGGCCACCCGGCCAAACTGAGCAATCGGGGGAGACGGGCCTTGGTCTGGGAGGTGACCAAGAACCCTATGGTCACTCTGACAAAGCTCCAGAGTTCCACTGTGGAGATGGGAGAACCTTCCAGAAAGACAACAATCTCTGCAGCACTCCACCAATCAGGCCTTTATGGTAGAGTGGCCAGATGGAAGCCACTCTCAGTAAATGGCACATGACAGCCCGCTTGGATTTTGCCAAAAGGCACCTAAAGGACTCTCAGACCATGTTAAACAAGATTCTCTGGTCAAATGAAACCAAAATTGAACTCTTTGGCCTGTATGCCAAGTGTTATGTCTGGAGGAAACCTGGAAGCATCCTTACGGTGAAGCATGGTGGTGGCAGCATCATACTGTGGGGATGTTTTTCAGAGGCAGCGTCTGGGAAAGTAGTCAGGATCGAGGGAAAGGTGAACTGGAAGGTACAGAGATTCTTGATGAAAACCTGCTCCAGAGCGCTCAGGACCTCAGACTGGGGAAAAGGTTTACCTTCCAACAGGACAACCACCCTAAGCACACAGACAAGACAACGCAGGAGTGGCTTCGAGACAAGTCTCTGAAAGTCCTTGAGTGGCCCAGCAAGAGCCCGGACTTGAACCTGATCGAACATCTCTGGATAGACCTGAAAATAGCTGTACAGAGACGCTCCCCATCCAACCTGACAGAGCTTGTGAGGATCTGCAGAGAAGAATGGGAGAAACTCCCCAAATACAGGTGTGCTAAGCTTGTAGCGTCATACCCAAGAAGACTCGAGGCTGTAATTGCTGCCAATGGTGCTTCAACAAAGTACTGAGTAAAGGGTCTGAATACTTATGTAAATGTGATATTTCGTTTTTTATTTGTAATACACTTGCAAACATTTCTAAAACCCTGTTTTTGCTTAGTCATTATGGGCTATTGTGTGTAGATTGATGAGGAATAAATATTATTTAATCAATTTCGGATAAAATTTGGGAAAAGTGATGGGGTCTGAATCATTTCTGAATGCACTGTATATACTATATATATATATTCTGGACTCTGACATTGCTTGTTCTGATATTTCTATAAATATATTTATATTCCGGACTCTGACATTGCTAAAGTTGCCAGAGGGAACCTTGGTGTGTGTGTGTGTGTGTGTGCAGTAATGGCTGTTATGTGCCTCCAAAGGACCACAGTCCGTGACTCACAGCACTGCCCTTTACCCGCTGTCCTGTCTGCTCTGTTGTGTGGGTGTGTGACTTCGCCTCCAAGGACCACATTCATTTACCACTTTATATTGTATAGTGTAGCCTAGGCATAGCCAATCTTCCCCGCACTGACAGTGGTAGCTTCCACTTGAACCACAGACTTTGAAATTACTTGGTTTTCCCAGCCACACCATAAATTCAACAACAAAAATGTTTTACGAAAATAGGTCAATTGAAACATTTGAAAAACTATATAAAAATAGAAATTTGACAGGGTAGAAAAATTTGAAATTTAAATATTCTATTATTCAATTTGAATGAGTGTATTAGATCATTAGACTGATAAGCGTTACATGGACTAGCTATTTCTAAACTCCGCTCCTGCCACTTGGCTTATGTTGCGTTCATAACCAAGTGGGAAGGTGGTATTTAACACATACGACTGGGAAAAATCCGTTTGAACGCCCTCCAACTGGTAATTACTAGTCTATCATCCCTGAGCGCCAACTTCTCCCACATGCTGACCTCTGATGTACCCTACTAAGTAAATTACCTCTATAACAGCATTTTCTGCAGTTATATGCAACAAAACATTATTTATAAAAAGCTATCTATTAATTTGGTTTTGAAAACTTTCATGTGTTTACAAGCATGACAGCTGTACTTTTAGATATAGTTGACGCAGCTTGTTTACCATTAGCTACTGTGTTCCTCTGTGTTCCTCAACGAGTTCAACGCACTTGAATGCATCAAGCTGGTAATTACGATTTCACAAATGGTAAGTACCACCTTCCCACTTGGAAGGGCCGGCCCTAGACATAAGCAACATAAGCAGTCGCTTAAGGCCCCCGGCCGCTAGGGGGGCTCCAACCAAATTGTTATTATGTGTATGACCCATGGCAGAATTTTTTATTTAAGACTTCAATTTGTTCTCTCCGCCGTCAAGAGGGAGACCACTAAAACGTTTTACCTGTGAGGTGGGGGGCCCCCAAACTAAATATTGCTTAGGGTCCCCAAAAAGCTAGGGCCGGCCCTGCCACTTGGTTATGAAAGCAGCATTAGGCTAGGCCTACTGTTGTTTCAACAACATGCCTGACTCAGACCACGTTTAGCTGCAGACAGCGTTCCCTTTGTTGTAGACGACCAACCCAGCAAATGCCTATTTCAGGTACAAAATAACAAACATAAAACATCATTAAAGACAACATGGTCATGCACACACAGACACGTTTTAAGGTGCTACTTTATTACAAAAGTAAAAACTTGAGACTTTTATATTTTATGAATGATTATAAAACATTTACAATCTTTTGCACATTTTCACATTATGTTCTATTATATTGTTTTCCACGTTAAAACCCTGTGTCATCTTAAAACCAAAATACAACATAGGCCACAGCGCTGCCACTCACAAGCCGTTGGCGTTCACAGGCCCATAAACCAATTATTGGAAAATATTAGAATTAATATAGGGGATAACACTTCTGCTCCACTACACGCGTCATCATCAATGTGCCATCAATGTGACGTTCTACCTGCTACACAGAAACCAACCAAAATCAACTATATTTCTCATTATTTCAATTCACAAGATAGATTGAAAGAGAGCGTCAGCCATTGAGAATTGAACATCAGCGATTCTTGAAAAGTAGACTAGCTCATCATTGCTCCAACGTAAAACCACAACATTTGTGATAACCATCAATATATCAACTAACATCAAGTCTTTCAGCATTCAACCAATAACAAATAGTTCTGTAGAACATCAAAACAACAATATTTCACATGATGCATGCCTCAAAATGTAGGCTATTTATGTGAGCGTGTCTTTGTCAGATATGTTTGTGCTAAACTGAGAGGCAAAATGAAATAAATTGATGCACAATACATTATTTGCCATAATATGCATTTTCAAAATATATTTTAAAGTACTGTTTAGCTTTCATTTGGTCCTGGTCCGCCCATGTCTTTGTCAATTTAGTCTGTGCTAAACGGGTTGAATGAAAAGTTTGTGAATTTCCTCAGGAGACTAGCAGTGGCAGTGCTGGATGACAAAAGATATGTTCCCAAAGCTGCTTAAATCATCTCAGCTGTTAGTCATTGGTCATATCACACACACCAATAAAACTGCACTATTGATGTTGAAAGCATGCAGGGTCGGCATGACCCCCAGGCAGTCCCTCTTCCCCTCCACCCCCATATCTCTCCCTTGGTCCCTCAGAAGAAGCAACATCAAAGGCCCATCTCCACCAGCACAGAGAGGAGAGGGGAAAAGAGAGAGGAGATAAGAGAGGAAAAAGAGAGAAGAGAGGGAGGATAATACAGGGAGTAGAACCAGAGTATGCTTCCTCCCTCCTAGTGGCAACCTCCTGACAGTTTCATAATTTGGAGCATGGAGAGAGGAAGGTGTGTGTGTGTCTGTCTCTCTCTCTCTCTCTCGCTCTCTCGCTCTCTCTCTCAGCCAGAGCTAATCCACAATTGGAATGTTTTTTTTTTCTCCCATGACAAAACAGGAAAACAAAAAACAAACATTAGGAAGTAAATAAAGTACGACAGTATTTTCTTTTTTCATTTGGTCAAAAACATGCATTATGTTTCAAGCAGGAAAATTGCACCAACAGCATTAAACACAGTACAAGTAGCGTCTCCATGGCAGTGGCATAAGCTATTTAAACACAATAGGTAAACATTTCTTTTTACATAAACTGCATTAAGAAAATACAGAATGCATTTCATAAGATGTATTTCATAGTAAACCTATACACACCTATACATCTTATAGAACTACATCTTCCACGCGCTCTCCTAACGTTAGATGGCCTAACACATACTGCTGTTATTCATCCCTCATATACCTCTCTGTCCCTGAGCAGTTTGTGTCCCTCTTTACATTTTGACTTGAAAACACCCCTTTATTAAACCCTAATGTCACTGTTTTTCTTCTTAAGTTCATTTCCCCCAAGAGCTACATGGGAAAGAGCTTGTTTACAATAGAACAGAACTTTCAGCACAGGCAAAAGACGCTCACTGGTCATTTTATGCCCAACACTATATTTTCTTTGGATTCCAACCCCTCAATGGTTGTTCCAACCGACAGACAGACTGCGGCCCAGAGTGCAGCAGTAGAGTCCTGGCATTGACTTCAGCCTGTGAAGCGAATCAGGACCCTGCTACACAAACGGCCTTCACTGCAGTAACTCCACGAAACCGCCAATAGCCCTACAACTCTCCAAGACTCCATTACCTTGGCCATAAAATAAAATGTTAGCAACGCCCCAGAGGTCCTGGGCAGAGATTGTGAAATCGGTTGCCTTTCTCCTTCAGAGAAAGATCTACCCAGCCCACGCCGTGTCCCTGACCCGTTGGCTTTGCCCTGTGTATCTCTGCCAAGATTGTGTGTGTGTGTTTTGCCATGCAAATAACATTATTTTAAGCTCCAGGAGTTTTGAAAACAAAGAACGTGAATAACAACTTACAATAAATTTAATCTGACTAAAGTATAGCCAAATCAGTACTCTTTATGACAGCTCACCCCAAAATGTTACTTAGATGGTGCCAATCACCCCCATTCATTTGAGAATAAGACTATTTGGATTCCACTCGACATTAGACCACTTTTGAGATGTGAAAAGGGAAGACTTAGGTGTCGGGTCAAACTGTCCCTATAAGTGTGTCAGTTGTTGCTCTGTGGTCAGTCACTGTGGTTAAAGCTCAGTGGTTCTGGATGGAATTAACAGTGTGAGGCAACCTGAGGCGGACCACTGCTTCGCTTGAACTGTGTCACCACTGACAACAAGAACAAGGCCATTTTACCCTGCCCTATCAACCGGCTGAGCTCAATACAACTCTACAAGATGAATATCAGAGTCAGAAAGTTGGTCAAGATCTCCCAGCATATAACTCTGATGCATGTACTTCAGATGTATAGTGAGTGATTGCTCTATGACTCCTTCATACAAAGACCCTTCCAGTTACAAGACATCTTCCGTGTGTGTATCTGTGGTTAGGGGCAACTTCTACCTTGAATACCAAGGAGTAAAGAGTGTACAGGAGAGTGTTGGTTTGGAGCCACGATCACCTCCTCCAGGTCAGAGCATGTTAACGTACACGTACTGTATAGACCGAGGCTACATGTCAGATTTTTCGCTCAAAGTCAAACCATATCTGCCCTGCCCGGCAACAGAGAGAGGACCTGTTTGATATGTTTGCTTAAGGAGAGCTAATCACAGCCAATCTCCCAGACTCCCATCTGCTTCTATTACATAATTCCCAGCACAAGGTATGTGTGTGTGTGTGTGTGTGTGTGTGTGTGTGTGTGTGTGTGTGTGTGTGTGTGTGTGTGTGTGTGTGTGTGTGTGTGTCTGTGTGTCTGTGTCTGTGTCTGTGTCTGTGTGTGTGTCTGTATGTGTTTGTGTTTAATCCTTCCATAAGTCTCTGAGGCTTGGATTTAAACTTGTTAAAATCAGTAATATAGTCAAACCCTTTTTACCACCAGTGACATCATCAGTAATGTCATCAGGGGGTTGGAACTTAGAAGTGAAGCCATCCTGGAGTCTACACACTTCTTCTCTCTGTCATCTTTGTGAGAATGTGTGTTTTCATACACAACAATGTTTGCGTACAGTGTGTGTGTGTGTCTGTTATTGTGTGTTATGTTATTTTGGGGGATTGTGTGTCGCTCTGTACACAAGCCATGCTTTATTAACGGTACCATATTTATACAAAAATAAATCTATATGTAAAATGTCACACAAATGGTAAGGTAAGGTGAACAGTGACACTGTCATCCAGTTCATAACATGATGCTCAGTCTGGTCTGGTTGGGACCTGTTTGAGTCTGGCTGAGAGGGTGCAGTCCAGACTGGGTTAGCCAGACTGGCTCTGCGGTAAAGCTCAGAGATGCAGGGTGGATAGGGTTCTGTTGAGTCCAGTGGTGTAAATGAGGGGAAACCCCTAAGGTTTTTCTGTGTGGCTCAGTTGGAAGAGCATGGGGTTTGCAATGCCAGGGTTGTGGGTTCAATTCCCATGGGGGACCAGTAAGAAAATGTATGTACTCACTGCTGTAAGTTGCTCTACTGTGTACAAGAGTGTCTGATAAATGACCTGGGCTCCTATCCAAGGTTCAACTGTCCTGGAACCCCTATATGGGCTTCCACAGTCTGAACCGTTCCCACCACTGGTTGGGTCTGGTGCCTGACCCTGGGTTGAGATACTGTTAGAATGCATAACATTTGCTGCTTGATTTCACTCATTGGTAAAGAGCATGTTTCCCCAAAGTCGGTCCTGGGGACCCCCTGGGTGCGTTTTTTGGTTTTTGCCTTAGCACTACACAGCTGATTCAAATAATCAAAGCTTGATGATGAGTTGGTTATTTGAATCAGCTGTGTAGTGAAACGGCAAAAAACTAATCGTGCATCCAATGGGGCCCCAGAAACGAGTTTGGGGAACCCTGCTATGGAGTATCACAGTACGAGTCATAATACCCTTAACACCTAGAGGTCAAACAGGGGAATGGTTCCATGAGTTTTTAGAAACACTTCAAATAAGGGCTGTGTTTCGTGTGTTTCGTGTAGGCTTACCCTGGTGTAAATCTCTATAGACAAGGTGAATTCTAGCAATATATTTCACTTCTTATGGCTGCAGGGGCAGTATTGAGTAGCTTGGATGAGGTGCACAGAGGTGCCCATAGTAAACTGCCTGCTCCTCAGTCCCAGTTGCTAATATATGCATATTATTGGATAGAAAACACTCTGAAGTTTCTAAAACTTGTGTGTGTGGTGTGTGTGTGTGTTTGTGTGTGTGTGTGTGTGTGTGTGGTGTGTGTGTGTGTGTGTGTGTGTGTGTGTGTGTGTGTGTGTGTGTGTGTGTGTGTGTGTGTGTGTGTGGTGTGTGTGTGTGTGTGTGTGTGAGCCAGTGTCTCTCAGCTACAGGCCAGTGACATACATCTTCCATCCCCCGTCGTTGAAGGTGAAGATGGTGGTGGTGCTGGCACTGTTGGCCCCCTGTTTCACATCGCTGATGGTCTCATAGAAGTTCTCCCCCCCAGGCAAGGCCCTAGATGGAGGGGCCGGGGGGCATGCTGGAGGTTCCTGGGGACATGGGGCCTCTGGAGACGATGCTCCCTGCTGAGGAGGCTTCTTCCTGGGCTTTAGTGTAGCGTTCGCCCCCAGCGCACCGTTATTGGTTCCTGCCCACTCACGTTTCCGGTGGGAGTCGATAGTGGCGTACGCCGGGTCCGACTCGGCCACCACACAGGTGGGCCAGGACTTGTCGCCGACGGGCTCGTAGCAGGGCTCCTCATGGGATCGGGCCTGGCCACCCGGGATCTCCCGACCGCCACCCCACGCCCCGTTCCCTCCCTCATTCCCTCCTGCTCCTCCTCCCCTACCTCCTCCATTCTTCCCCCCAGGGCAGTGGTTGCGGGGGAGGGTCTTGGCTGCGCTGTGGTCTGGGGAAGGTTTCTTCTTCTGTGGTTTACACACGGTGGAGTAGGTGTCTGTGATCTGAAGATGAGAGAGGGAGAGACACTTAGCTATCACATAGAGTACAACTGTTGAAGTTGTGGCTACACACATCTTACACATGCAGACTTGTTCAACAGGGAGAAGGCTATAACACAGCTTATACAGTCTCACTTACAGTACATGGAAATAAAGGACAATATGACCGACCACAATGATTTACTTAAGAAGTTTTGTAATTTAATGTCCTAAATTGTCTTTTTTTATTATACATGCAGTGTATTCGGAAAGTATTCAGACCCCTTGAATTTTCCACATTTTGGTACGTTACAGCCTTATTCTAAAATGGACTAAATTGTTGTGTTCCTAATCGATCTACACACAATCTACACACAATACCCCCATAATGACAAAGCAAATGTATATATAAAAAAACTGAACTATCACATTTACATAAGTATTCAGAACCTTTACTCAGTGCTTTGTTGAAGCACCTTTGGCAGCGATTACAGCCTCGAGTCTTCTTGGGTATGACGCTACAAGGTTGGCACACCTGTATTTTGGGAGTTTTTCCCATTCTTCTCTGCAGATCCTCTCAAGCTCTTTCAGGTTGGATGGGGAGCATCGCTGCACAGCTATTTTCAGGTCTATCCAGAGATGTTCGATTGGGTTCAAGTCCGTGCTCTGGCTGGGCCACTCAAGAGATTTGTCCCGAAGCCCCTCTTGTGTTGTCTTGGCTGTGTGCTTAGGGTCATTGTCCTGTTGGAAGGTGAACCTTCGCTCCAGTCTGAGGTCCTGAGCTCTCTATAGAAGGTTTTCATCAAGGATCTCTCTGTACTTTGCTCCGTTCATCTTTCCCTCGATCCTGACTATTCTCACAGACGCTGCTGCTGAAAAACATCCCCACAGCATGATGCTGCCATCACCATGCTTCCCTGTAGGGATGGTGCCAGGTTTGATCAATTGAAACAGGATTCACCTGATGTAAATTTCGAGTCTCATAGCAAAGGGTCTGAATACTTAAGTAAATAAAGTATTTCTGGTTCTTATTTGTAATAAATTTGCACACATGTTATTATGGGGTATTGTGTGTAGATAGATGAGCTAAAAAAGTATGGAATCCATTTTAGAATAAGGCTGTAACGTAACACAATGTGGAAAAAGTGAGGGGTCTGAGTACTTTCCAAATGCACTGTACTCTGTAGACAGGCCCATGCCAAAAGTTTAACACTGTATGAAAATCCCTTGGGGTCGGAGAGAGCTAGAGAATGAGAGAGATATGGAGAACGATAGGTAAAGAGAGAGATATGGAGAACGATAGATAAAGAGAGAGATATGGAGAACGATAGGTAAAGAGAGAGAGAGCTGATTGCTCAGCAAGCATTTCTCAATAGCAGTAGAGCAGAGGTGCCAGTCCGGGTGTGAACATGGAAGACACCCATGACCGTATCACAAAATCCTTTGGGACACCTCTCTCCTAATAAAACTATGACACAGGAATGCCATGGAGGTCACAACGTCAGTTAAATGAAATGCCTCTGCAAGGTTCTACACATGCCATTTGGTTGTGAAAATGTTAAAGACTTAAGTAGTTACACTCACTCACTCACTCACTCACTCACTCACTCACTCACTCACTCACTCACTCACTCACTCACTCAGTCACTCACTCACTCACTCACTCACTCACAATCAAACTCTCACTCACTCACACTCTCACTCACTCACACTCACTCAACTCACTCACTCACTCACTCACTCACTCACTCACTCACTCACTCACTCACTCACTCACTCACTACACTCACTCACTCATCTCAACTCACACTCACACACACACCCACTCACTCACTCACTCACTCTACTCACACCCACTCACTGAGAAGCATGTTTTAGAGTTTTGGCTGGCATCCAGATCCCTGACACACACCATTCTATTTTCTCCACTACTTGTCCGGGCTGACTGTGGTGAAATGTAACTGGTTTATCCTGTGGTTAGGTAACTCTGCCACTCAACCCAGCCACAGCACACAGCAGGCTGATAACACAGTTTACTCTAGCTTATCCTGCCTGGGAAAAATGGGTCAGGTTACTGCACTGTGCAAGTAGTGTCAACACACACACACACAGGCCTTGCATACTTTAGGTGCAGGCTGACACACAGACAGACAGTCACGAGGGCAATAAAACCTCACCATATCATCAAAGGCACCAGGCCTGCTGTACGTTTCACATGTAGAATACAAGTGTTGAATTGAGTATACAGTGCATTCGGAAAGTATTCAGACCTCTTGACCTTTTCCACATTTTGTTACGTTGCATCCTTATTCATTTTATTTTTATTTTATTGTTTAATTCACCTTTACTTAACCAGGTAGGCTAGTTGAGAACAAGTTCTCATTTACAACTGCAACCTGGCCAAGATAAAGCAAAGCAGTGCGACACAAACAACAACATAGAGTTGCACATGGAATAAACAAACATACAGTCAATAATACAATAGAAAAAGTCTATATACAGTATGTGCAACTAAGGTAGGATAAGGGAAGTAAAGCAATAAATAGGCCATAGTGGCAAAATAATTACAATATAGCAATTAAACACTAGAGTGATAGATGTGCAGAAGATGAGTGTGCAAGTAGAGATACTGAGGTGCAAAGGTGCAAAATAAAATAAATTATTAACAGTATGGGGATGAGGTACTTGGATGGGCTAATTACAGATGGGCTATGTACAGGTGCAGTAATCTGTGAGCTGCTCTGACAGCTGGTGCTTAAAGCTAGTGAGGGAGATATGAGTCTCCAGCTTCAGTGATTTTTGCAGTTCGTTACAGTCATTGGCAAAAGAGAACTGGAAGGAAAAGCGGCCGAACGAGGAATTGGCTTTGGGGGTGACCAGTGAAAAATACCTGCTGGAGCGCATGCCAAGTGTGGGTGCTGCTCTGGTGAACAGTGAGCTGAGATAAGGCGGGGCTTTACCTAGCAAAGACTTAAAAATGACCTGGAGCCAGTGGGTTTGGCGATGAATATGAAGCGAGGGCCAGCCAACAAGAGCGTATAGGTCTCAGTGGTGGGTAGTATATGGGGCTTTGGTGACAAAACGGATGGCACTGTGATAGACTGCATCCAATTCGCTGAGTAGAGTGTTGGAGGCTATTTTGTAAATAACATCGCCGAAGTCAACGATCGGTAGGATAGTCAGTTTACGAGTGTATGTTTGGCAGCATGAGTGAAGGATGCTTTGTTGCGAAATAGGAAGCCGATTCTAGATTTCATTTTGGATTGGAGATGCTTAATGTGAGTCTGGAAGGAGAGTTTACAGTCTAACCAGACACATAGGTATTTGTAGTTGTCCACATTTTCTAAGTCAGAACCATCCACAGTAGTGATGCTGGACGGGCGGGCAGGTGTGGGCAGCGATCGGTTGAAGAGCATGCATTTAGTTTTACTTGCATTTAAGAGCAGTTGGAGGCCACAGAAGGAGAGTTATATGGCATTGAAGCTCGTCTGGAGCTTAGTTAACACAGTGTCCAAAGAAGGGCAAGAAGTATACAGAATGGTGTCGTCTGTGTAGAGGTGGAGCAGAAAATCACCAGCAGCAAGAGCGACATCATTGATGTATACAAAGAAAAGAGTTGGCCCGAGGATTGAACCCTGTGGCACCCCCATAGAGACTGCCAGAGGTCCAGACAACAGGCCCTAACATTTGACATACTGAACTCTGTCTGAGAAGTAGTTGGTGAACCAGGTGAGGCAGTCATTTGAGAAACCAAGGCTGTTGAGTCTGCCGATAAGAATGTGGTGATTGACAGAGTCGAAAGCCTTGGTCAGGTCGATGAATACAGCTGCACAGTATTGTCTCTTATCGATGGCGGTTATGATATCGTTTAGGACCTTGAGCGTGGCTGACGTGCACCCATTGCCAGCTCTGAAACCAGATTGCATAGCGGAGAAGTTACGGTGGGATTCGAAATGGTCGGTGATCTGTTTGTTAACTTGGCTTTCGAAAATTTTAGAAAGGCAGGGCAGGATGGGTATAGGTCTATAACAGTTTGGGTCTAGAGTGTCTCCCCCTTTGAAGAGGGGGATGACCGCGGCAGCTTTCCAATCTTTGGGGATCTCAGACGACACGAAAGAGAGGTTGAACAGGCTAGTAATAGGGGTTGCAACAATTTCGGCAGATCATTTTAGAAAGAGAGGGTCATTTTGCAGCTCTTTCAGAACATCAGCTGTCTGGATTTGGGTGGAGGAGAAATGGGGGAGGCTTGGGCGAGTTGCTGTGGGGGGTGCAGGGCTATTTACTGGGGTAGGGGTAGCCAGGTGGAAAGCATGGCCAGCCGTAGAAAAATGCTTATTGAAATCTCAATTATCGCGGATTTATCGGTGGTGACAGTGTTTCATATCCTCAGTGCAGTGGGCAGCTGGGAGGAGGTGCTCTTATTCTCCATGGACTTTACAGTGTCCCAGAACTTTTTGGAGTTTCTGCTACAGGATGCAAATTTCTGTTTGAAAAATCTAGCCTTAGCTTTCCTAACTGCCTGTGTACATTGGTTCCTAACTTCCCTGAAATGTTGCATATCGCGGGGGGCTATTCGATGCTAATGCAGTACGCCACATAATGTTTTTGTGCTGATCAACGGCAGTCAGGTCTGGAGTGAACCAAGGGCTATATCTGTTCCTGTTTCAATATTTTTGGAATGGGGCATGCTTATTTAAGATGGTGAGGAAAGCACTTTTAAAGAATAACCAGGCATCCTCTACTGACGGAATGCGGTCAATATCCTTCCAGGATACCCGGGCCAGGTCGATTAGAAAGGCCTGCTTSCTGAAGTGTTTTAGGGAGCGTTTGACAGAGATGAGGGGTGGTCTGTACTTAAAATGGATTAAGTAATTATTTTCCCTCATCAATCTACACACAATACCCCATAATGACAAAACAAAAACAGGTTTTTAGAAATGTTTGCAAATGTATAAAAACACCAAAATCAGAAATACATTATTTACATAAATATTCAAACCCTTTGCTATGAGACTCGAAATTGAGCTCAGGTGCATCCTGTTTCCATTGATCATCCTTGAGATGTTTCTACAACTTGATTGGAGTCCACCTGTTGTAAATTCAAATGATTGTACATGATTTGGAAAGGCACACACCTGTCTATATAAGGTCTCACAGATGACAGTGGATGTCAGAGCAAAACCCAAGCCATGAGGTCAAAGTAATTGTCTGTAGAGCTCCGAGACAGGATTGTGTCGAGGCACAGATCTGCGGAAGGGTACCAAAACATTTCTGCAGCACTGAAGGTCCCCAAGAACACAGTGGCCTCCAACATTCTTAAATGGAAGAAGTTTGGAACCACCAAGACTCTTCCTAGAGCTGGCCGCCCGGCCAAACTGAGCAATCAGGGGAGAAGAGCCTTGGTCAGGGAGGTGACCAAGGACCCGATGGTCACTCTGACAGAGCAGATGTGTTGTTACCTACCCTTGCCACCTGGGGGGCGGCCCGTCAGGAAGTCCAGGATCCAGTTGCAGAGGGAGGTGTTGAGTCCCAGGGTCCTTAGCTTAGTGAAGAGCTTTGAGGGCACTATTGTGTTGAACACTGAGCTGTAGTCAATGAACAGCATTCTCACGTAGGTGTTTCTTTTGTCCAGGTGTGAAAGGGCAGTGTGGAGTGCAATAGAGATTGCATCATCTGTGTATCTGTTGGGGCGGTATGCAAATTGGGGTGGGTCTAGGGTTTCTGGGATAATGGTGTTGATATGAGCCATGACCAGCCTTTCAAAGCACTTCATGGTTACAGACGTGAGTGCTATGGGTCGGTAGTCATTTAGGCAGGTTACCTTGGTGTACTTGGGCACAGGTACTATGCTGGTCTGCTTGAAACATGTTGGTATTACAGACTCGGTCAGGGACAGGTTGAAAATGTCAGTGGAGACACTTGCCAGTCAGTCAGCGTATGCTCGGAGTACACGTCCTGGTAATCCGGTGAAGCATGGTGGTGGCAGCATCATGCTGTGGGAATGTTTTTCAGCGGCAGCGTCTGGGAGACTAGTCAGGATCAAGGAGTATAAAGAGCAAAGTATAAAGAGATCCTTGATATAAACCTGCTCCAGTGCGCTCAGGACTTCAGACTGGGGCGAAGGTTCACCTTCCAACAGGACAACGAACCTAAGCACACAGCCAAGACAACACAAGAGTGGCTTCGGGACAAGTCTCTGAATGTCCTTGAGTGGCCCAGCTAGAGCCCGGACTTGAACCTGATCGAACATCTCTGGAGAGACCTGAAAATAGCTGTACAGCGACGCTCCCCTTCCAACTGACAGAGCTTGAGAGGATCTGCAGAGAAGAATGGGAGAAACTCCCCCAAATACAGGTGTGCCAAGCTTGTAACGTCATACCCAAGAATACTTGAGGCTGTAATCGCTGCCAATGGTGCTTCAACAAAGTACTGTGTAAAGGGTCTGAATACTTAGGTAAATGTGATATTTCATTTTATTTTAAATACATTTGCAAACATTTCTAAAAACCTGTTTTTCCCTTGTCATTACAGGGTATTGTGTGTAGATTGATGAGGGGTAAAACACTATTTAATACATTTTAGAATAAGGTTGTAACGTAACAAAATGTGGAAAAAGTGAAGGGGTCTGAATACTTTCCCAATGCACTGTATATATTTTATACTCTGAAAAACCTCATACAAGAGAAGATTAACAAAAAGAGTTCCTCTTTTCAAAAGATTCAACATGAAATCTCTCTCTCGTCTCTCTCTCACTGTCTTTCTCTATCTCTCTCTCTTCCTGACAGACTTCGAGCCACACGTATATACCCTGCCCCCACAAATCTGTGGTGATCTTTTTTGATAAACAAAGACCCTACCATGCGCTGTGTGTGGGCTCTGTGCAGTCATTCTGTGTGTGTATGTTTGTGTGTGTGAATGTGTGCATGCGCGTGCGCTCTGCAGCGTTTTCAGCAGAGGAAGGAAGTCACAAGATGATGGGGGTTTCAGAACTTCAGTTGTTGAGGAAGCTTGTACGGTATTTTTAAATATATTTTTAATTCTCCTCCTACTCTTCTCCTTGTCTTTAAGATACTGTTCATATGTCTGCTCTCTGTGTGTGACAGAACTATTAACTTGGCACCAAAATGAATTTTGAGATATCTTAAATATCGTATTTCTGTTATTTTGTGGATATCAGAAAATACGTAGTGAGTTTCAGAATGTTTTGTCTGCATTATGTATGTTAGGGGGTAAGACCCAGTTTGGGAGATCTGATTGGTTGAGAGCAGGCCAGCGCCTACCAAAGGCAAGTAGAGGAGTGGAGGAGCGAGAGGAGAAGGAGGAGTGGAGGAGCGAGAGGAGAAGGAGGAGTGGAGGAGCGAGAGGAGAAGGAGGAGTGGAGGAGCGAGAGGAGACTAGGAGGATGGAGAGCGAGAGGAGAAGGAGGAGTGGGAGGGTAGTGGTGGAAATTCAACTGACACACTCCAGAGTATACTAGGTGTGTCTGAACAACAGAGAGAACTCAGAGTGA
The DNA here is from genome assembly GCF_002910315.2 of Salvelinus sp. IW2-2015. Taxonomy (NCBI): domain Eukaryota; kingdom Metazoa; phylum Chordata; class Actinopteri; order Salmoniformes; family Salmonidae; genus Salvelinus; species Salvelinus sp. IW2-2015. The sequence continues at coordinate 6,248,729 of NC_036857.1, read as the reverse complement.
ACAAGAACATTATTAAGAGAAAGAGGGATTAATAACTGTTCATTTTGTTTCATAGATGATTTTATAGCTAACATATTCAAACTACACAAAAAAACAATACATGAAAGAGGAATTAAGGGGAAGACGAGAGAAAGGGAAGAACAGAGACAAACAGTAGAAGACAAAGACAGTGAAAGATTTAGTGATTGAGGGAGAAAGAGGGAAGAGAAGCCCTTTAAACTCTGCTCACAGCCACACAGCAACAGGAGGCAGTGGCTCAACCCTGTCTTATACCCAGAGACAGGAGTTAACCAGCTCAGCAGCTGCTTCTTCCTGACTCGGGAGCTAAACTACAGCTTGGTCACAAGTAGCTTGCTCCTGCTGCACTTTCCTCATAACATCCTGTACACTATGTTTAGGACAGAGGATGACTCAGTGTCTTCCTGTTACATTCAGTTTCAAGAGGCAAGGGATGTTAAATGTCAATAAAGTCTATATACTGTATGTGGAAACCTAAAAGAAGGAAATTAAAACGATCTGGAAGATAATGGAAAAAACGTGCAATACGGACTCCCTGGGGGACATTTGCAGATGACCTATGTTACCATTCAGAAAAAGAGTTTAAGTCAGTTAGAACCTGTCTATGTTAGGTGAACATGGAAGAACGGGGCCCTCCGAGTTTAATCCTGAACCCACCCTGAAGCTAAACAGGCAACACAAAACTAACAATCCCAGACCACTGGTCACATCCCCTTAAAGACACGGACACAAACATAACCACCCCCCAGACCACTGGTCACTCCTTAAGACACGGACACAAACTAACCACCTCCCAGACCACTGGTCACTCCCTTAAGACACGGACACAAACTACCACCCCAGACCACTGGTCACTCCCTTAAGACACGGACAACAAAACTAACAATCCCCAGACCACTGGTCACTCCTTAAGACACGGACACAAAACTAACAATCCCCAGACCACTGGTCACTCCCTTAAGACACGGACACAAACTAACAATCCCCAGACCACTGGTCACTCCCTTAAGACACGGACACAACGGCAGCGTTTGCTGGCCGAGAGTACATAGGACCTCTGAACACAGTGCCAGCCATAGTTTTCAAACTGATTATATATATAGCGGGTGGTCCCTAAAACACACCRTGCTGAACGAACGGCAGACAAACAGCAAATCAACATTCGGTCAGTGTGGGTGGAGAGAGAGACACATTCACAGCCCAGTAAGCTGTGTAACTGTCACACCCTGATCTGTTTCACCTGTCTTTGTGTTTGTCTCCACCCCCCTCCAGGTGTCACCCATCTTCCCCATTATCCCCTGTGTACTTATACCTGTGTTCTCTGTTTGTCTGTTGCCAGTTGGTTTTGTTTTGTCAAGCCTACCAGTGTTTTTTCCCATGCTCCTATCTGTCTCTAGTTCCTGTTTTCTAGCTTTCCTGGTTTTTGACCATTCTGCCTGCCCTGACCCTGAGCCTGCCTGCCGTTCTGTACCTACAGACTCTGCTCTGGACTACTGACCTCTGCCTGCCCTTGACCTGTTGTTTGCCTGCCCCACTGTTTTTGAAATAAACTTTTGTTACTTCGAAACTGTCTGCATCTGGGTCTTCTCCTGAGCCTTGACAACAACATCAGAAATTCATACAGATGGGCCCAAACCAGGACAGATGAATACCAGAAAGCAACCAATAACCATAAACTTTCTGGATACCACATCCACTTACAGTAAAGAAGGCAACAATCTAGCCTTAAAAACCATCAACAATATATTCAGGCAAACAGCAAAAGAAGCACAACTGAAATGGACAAAAAAACGAATTAAAAAAACTACAGATGACAACAGAAGAACAGTATTAAATCAAAAGCACAAAGACCCAAATAATGGTGAATTACTCCTTCATTAAAGCTATATAAACGTACACTTAGAACCAAAAGAGCCCAGTACAACAGCAAGCAACTGACACTAATTGAGGAGTCCATAAACACAAACCACTTCTGGCAAAGGTTGAAAAACCCCCCAAGAAATCTAAACAAGAGGAATTAGCGATACAAAATGGTGACATATGGACAACCCATTTTAAAACTAAATGTATGCAAATGCAGAACAATGCCACATTCATGAGAGGTTGAATGGATTGACAAAAGCTATGAAGGAAAATCGAAATCCATAGACTTCCCAATTATTATAACAAACTTCATGCCCTCAAATTTTAAAAAGGATGCGGATCAGATGGTATCCTAAATGAGATGCTCATATTCACTGGTGCAAAATGTAAATGGGCTACATTAAAACTGTAAAATTTGAGCCTGAGTGTAGGTTATTTCCCTGACATCTGGAACCGAGGACTCATAACCCCAATCTTTAAGGAAGGAGACAAATTTAATCCAAACAATTACAGAGGCATTTGTGTGAATGGTAACCTGGGGAAGGTTTTCTATAGTATAAATGTAAGAGTTCTAAACTTCCTTAATAAGCACAATGTCTTGGGTAAAAGCCAAAGTGGATTTATACCAAAACATAGCACAACCGATCGTATTTACACCCTAAACACCCTGATAGATAAACATGTCCACCAAAATAATACCAACATTTATGCTATCTTTATTGACTTCCAAAAATAATTTGATACTATTTGGCATACAGGATTGTTCACAAGTTATTKAAAGTGGTGTTAGGGGTAAAACATATGACATAATTAAATAAATACGTGTAGCATCAAAATTGGCAAGAAAACAACAGAATTATTTAACCAGGAGTGGGGCCTTTGCCAGGGTTGCAATCTATGCCCTGCGTGCTTCAATATTTACATCAACGAACTGGCCATTTTAGAAAAATCCTCAGCCCCTGRTGTTAGTCTCCACAAATCATAGGTTAAATGCATGCGCATCTTCACAGATGACCTGTGCCTGCTTTCACCCTCAGCACATGGCCTACAGTAGAGCCTGGACCTGCTAGAACAGTACTGCCAGACCCGGGCCCTGGCAGTAAACACCAAAAATACTAAAATAATGATGTTGCAGAAAATATCCAGATCTAAGGGAATTAGACCAAAGTTCTCAATTGGTACAACATATAAAGAGTACTGCACACACTACAATTACTTAAAAATAAGCTCAACTGGACACCTAAATGAGGCAGTACAGACTCAGTGAGCATAGCCTTGCTATTGAGAAAGGCCGCCATAGGCAGACCTGTCTCTCAAGAGAAGACAGGCTATGTGCACAATGCCCACAAAATGAGATGGAAACTGAGATGCACTTCCTAAGCTCCTGCCAAATGTWTGACAATTTAGAGACACATATTTCCCTCAGATTACACAGACCCACAAAGAATTTGAAAAAAAACACACATTTTGATAAACTCTCATATCTATTGGGTGAAATACCACTGTGTCCATCACAGCAGCAAGATTTGTGACCTGTTGCCACAAGAAAAGGGCAACAAGGAAGAACAAACACCATTGTAAATACAACCCATATTTATGTTTAATTATTTTCTATTTTGTACCTTAACTATTTGCACATCATTACAACACTGTATATAGACATAATATGACAATTTAAATGTCTTTATTATTTTGTAACTTTTAATGTTTACTGTTAATTTTTATTGTTTATTTCACTTTTGTTTATTATCTATTTCACTTGCTTTGGCAATGTAAACATATGTTTCTCCTGCCAATAAAACCCTTAAATTGAATTGAATTGAGAGAGAAAGAGATAGGGAGGGAGGGAGGGGTTGCTTTACCCTCCTGACTCCAGACTGTCTCATTTCAAGAGACCCTCCCAAGTATCCCATAACTCCTCATGTCAATCATTCCAATTACTTCTGGTCTGGAACCAAGCGAAAAGTGGAACTGGCCAGAAGTAGTGCACTACATGAGTAATGGGGTGTCACTTGGTCCTATAGTTTGACTGATATGTTAGAGCTAAGGGTCAGGGTGTAAAGGTTATGGGTTATGGGTCGACCACCATATTGGGGTTCCACATGGCTGTAACCCGACCCTGCAGTTTAACCACAGACCAGGCCCCTGACCCAGTTTGACTCAGGAAGACATGGACGTCAAAGGTTGTCTGTGTTATGACGGCACGGCCAATCAAAGAGGAGCTCTCTTAGTAAACATGACCCCCTATGTCACAATTCACACATAAAGCTAACCAGACCTGGGTTCAAATACATGTGTATTTGAGTATTTGTTATTTAAATACATGTTTTCTGTGTATTTGAGTATATTTGCCCGGTCGGTCTCTCAGACCTTGTATGTGTGTGTCCCTCTGGTCTTTTAGTGGTTCTAAAGGTCAAAACCAAAACATTTGGTCAGTCACTATCGTCTTGGCTTTTGGAATAGCCTGCCAGAGAATCTGAGGGCCTCAGAAACTGTAGACATTTTTAAGAAAGACCTTAAGATAGATATTTTTAGCCATGCTTTTACACTGAACAAAAATATAAACGCAACATGTAAAGTGTTGGTCCAATGTTTCATGAGCTGAAATAAAAGATCCCAGAAATGTTCTACATGCACAACAAGCATATTTCTCTCAATTGTTTTGCACAAATTTGTTTACATCCCTGTTAGTGTGCATTTCTACTTTGCCAAGATAATCTACCTGACAGGTGTGGCATATCAAGAAGCTGATTAAACAGCATGATCATTACACATGTGCACCTTGTACTGGGGACAATAAAAGGCCCCTCTAAAATGTGCAGTTTTGTCACACAACACAATGCCACAGATGTCTCAAGTTTTGAGGGAGCGTGCAATCGGCATGCTGCCTGCAGGAACGTCCACCAGAGCTGTTGCCAAAGAACTTAATGTTAATTTCTCCACCATAAGCCGCCTCCAACGTCGTTTTAGAGAATTTGGCAGTACGTCCAACCGGCCTCACAACCGCAGACCACATGTATGGTGTCATGTGGGCGAGCGATTTGCTGAGGTCAACATTGTGAACAGAGTGCCCCATGGTGGTGGTGGGGTTATGGTATGGGTAGGCATAAGCTACGTACAACAAACACAACTATTTATTTATTTCATCTCATTCTATATAAATAGAATACATTTGTCTCTTTATTGTATTCTTGTCTATCTTCATTTGTTATTTGTATAGAAAACGTGTGTTTGCCTTCTATTCTTTTATTTCTTTCAGCACTTTGAAATGCATCCTCTGTAGATGTGCTACATACACAAAGATTTATTGATTGAAATGCATGGGAGATTATTTGACTCAGTGTATTTGAGTATTTTCAAATACTTTCCAAGTGTATTTCCAAATACATTCCAATATTCAACTACTTTTTTTCAAAGAAAGGTTATCTGAATACATGTTTTGAAATGTATTTTGAAAAGTAATTGAAATACCTGAAAAATTATTTGAACCCAGGTCTGAAGCTAACACATATTTACTGTACACAAACCATATATACCTAAGCAATGCACACACACAAATCCCGCCCTGACACAAATACCTTGTCCACCTCCACACACCCACACACAAAGTCACATCCATCACCTCCATGGCTGTAGGTATGTATCCCTGTCCGTTCTCCCCCGGGGGTGCAGGCGCTCGGTGCAGGGTGATGATGTCATCATCCTCTGGGGGCTTCCAGATGTACTGTTCCCCGTTCCCCATGAACACCGTCTCCTGGTGGACACACAGAGAAGAGAGGTGAGGGCTCAGCTGGCAGCCTGGTCGCCAAGGCCCATATTCACTATTAGAGCCTCAATGGTAGGAGTGCTAATCTAGGATCAGTTGATTATATGGACCTGATCCTAGACCAGCACTCATACTCAGGGCCCAAATCGGTTATGGCTTTGACCAGCTCCTTTATAGTTGAGTATAGGCCTTGTAATTAACAACATCCGGTATAAATTCCAGCAAAATAACTCAATGAAACAACTGTTTGGCATACACACACACGCAGGCAAACATAATAACACACACACAGTAGATTATCTCTGGTAGGTAACCTCAGCTTTAGGTCCGGCCTGCAGATACATAGACAGTCGACACAGGATGCCCATGTAAAACAAACACTCAGTGTGTGTGTTCTCTTGTAAATGTTTATCCAGAGGCTTGTGGGAGTAGGAAGTGGTACGCTTGTCGGACAGGTAAACACAGTCCACACTGAACAGCAAAGAGTGGGAGGAGTGTTTGTGTGTGCGTTTGTGTTTGTGTGTATCAGTCCACAAACAGGTGGCTCTCGTGTGACTATCTACACACATCCGTCCCACCACTGGTCTTATAGGACAACGGTGAGGGACTGTGTTTGTAAAGAGGAATGGTTGTTGAAATGGTTTGGATTGTGCATATGGATCAAATCATCTCTGTTCACACATTTGTAAGTGGACATTTAGAGTACTAGCAAATGTCTCCCCATTTACAGCATACAATCTGTATGCAACTGGTTTAGTCTCCCCTCCACCATATTACTGTGTCTCTTGTCCTTCTAGTTGGCATTTTTCATATAAATATAACTGATCACAACAAAATAATATTGGCGATAGAGAGAGAGCAAAATGTTTTGAAGGAAATTGAGATGGTTAATGAATCATTTGTGTTTCATATACTGTACACATGGCCCCCAGATCAAAGATCCTGCCCACGTGTATGTGTGTGTGTATGTGTCTGTGTGTGTGTGTGTGTCTGTGTGTGTCTGTGTGTGTATGTGTCTGTGTGTGTGTGCGTCTCAGAAGACAGCCCACACAGCTCACAGCTGTCCAGAAATCAGACAGCAATCATAACCACAATCAGATGCTGCCATCAAATTAGATTTTCTCTTGGTCGATTAGTCAGATCTTTCTCCACCTCAAGTGATAAAAAACGTCAATCTTTATTTAGCTGAAAGAACTGTGACTTATATTAAACTTGAAATATCCACCATTTATGGTTTCAGTGATTTATTAATGTTTTTATGAGCAACATTAGTAAACGCAATTAAAGTTCATTAAAGTTCCTGAGAAGTTTGTTAATTGTGCTTGTTAATACAATCTCATAGTTACAGGTTTAATTTATATTCTAAAAAACGATTGCACACACAAGAATACACACGAATTGGCAGCCAGCCAGGCTCTTGCTTAATCGGCCCCTCAGCCTCACTAGCCACTCACACAACATGTCCTCCACAGAGCAGAGGCGACGCAGCTCACACACACACACCACACACACACACACACACACACACACACACACCACACACAACACACACACACACACACACACACACACACACCACACACACACACACACACACACACACACAAACACACACACACTCACAACACACACGCTAGGAGCACATCCACACAGAAGTACATAGGCATCAACATGACTACAAACAAGAGAGCACGCTCACTGGCTTTCTCCAAACACACACACTAAATAGACAAAAACAAGTTCTCCTTAAGACACACTAGAGAGTGTGACGACACATAATATGCACACACAGTTGTATTTATATATATATACGTATCAGTACTGTCAAAAGTTTGCACAGCTACTCATTCAAGGGTTTTTCTTTTATTTACTATTTTCTACAATTGAAAATAGCAGACATCAAAAATATGAAATACACATATGGAATCATGTAGTAACCGGAAAAACAAATCTAAATATATACTAAACAAATCAAAATATGGATTATATGATTTAGAATTCTTCAAATGCGGCTCTCTATGGCAAGACGCATCATTCACCCAAGGTTCGTCATAATTCGTCCAGTGCTGTCTGAGATATCGCGTGACTAACGTACGAACTAATGGATGGATTGACACAAGATCCACAGTCCCCTCCCCTGCTTTTGTCATGGGGCAATAAGTAGATCATATACAATATCACAGACCCACCGCAATAACATCAATCTATCCAAACGTTTGACGGACGCATTACATTCACCCTTCATTCATCATCACACACACACACACACACACACACACACACACACACACACACACACACAACACACACCACACACACACACACACACACCCACCACACACCACACACCACACACACACACACACACACACACACACACACACACACACCACAATACACACACCACACACAACACCACACACGACAGACAGACGACAACAGTAAGTAAAAAAAGGTTAGTACTTGCCGAAGAAACTTATAGATCTTTATCCAATCATTGTCCCTCCATTTCCCTCCTTCAGTGCAGCCCCCAAATTGGCCTTGACTGTTTATAAACACTATTTCCAACAGGCTTATCTGGTTAGAAAATGATATCAAGCCCGGGGCACACTTAACAATGAGATTGAATCATGTCTGTGGGACATAGTCTAACAAAGAATAGTCTAAAGAATGAAAAATTGAGAGTTTGTCATCCCTTTAGACATTATCTGTGAGGATCTGACTTTTAGTAATGTTGACAAATACTGTAAGGCCATTCCAGGCTGTGCTCATGTGGCTGGAAATAGTGATCAAGATCAGGCCGGAACTGCTCCTTACACACTGATCTAAGGCCAGTTTCACATGTTTCCTCCCAATGGTTAAGATTAGTATTGGGATTAGGGTGATCTGATGCTAGAGTTGTGGTTAGGGGAAACTTCAACTTGGAGCGTTAGAGATCTACTCAATTCAACTCAATTCAAGGGGCTTTATTGGCATGGGAAACATACTGTATGTTTATATTGCCAAAGCAAGGGAAATAAATAATAAACACAAGTGAAATAAACAATCAAAAATGAACAGTAAACATTATACCCTCTGAGCTCACCCACTGGATAATGAGTAGAAAGAAGAACAATCTGTAGGACATAGTTCCCTCTGGTGGATAAATGGTACAACTGACAGGTTAATATTGCTGCCATTCAGCATTTTTTAAAACCTTTATTTAACTAGGCAAGTCAGGTAAGAACAAATTCTTATTTTCAATGTCGGCCTTGGAACAGTGGGTTAACTGCCTGTTCAGGGGCAGAACGACAGATTTTTACCTTGTCAGCTCGGGGATTTGCTCTTGCAACCTTTTGGTTACTAGTCCAACGCTCTAACCACTAGGCTACCTGCTGCCCCTATCTGCACAAGCTGGTGAAGAATTACACCATATATACAGAATCTCTGTCCATAAGTGCCCTACTGGGGAAGTACCTTCGGGAAGACGTGCAGGTGGAATGGCTCCAGCTGTTTCCGTGGAAACTCCTGGCTGCGGGGCAGCAGAAGGGGCGGGGCAGAGGGTGACTCTCCCACACTTGATTGGACACTTGATTGATCATCTGACTCTGTGTTCCCTATCTCGTTCTTCGTTGCCTTGTTCACCTTAATACATTTCATTTAATTAGAAATGAGTACAAATTCATATCAAATTCATATAATGTTCCAGAGCGCCATTGGAAAGCAGTTGTAAAAACACTGTTTACCTTCTTGACCTTCCGGATGGAGGCGTACTCTGCCGTTACTGGGTCCTGAATGGCCAGGGAGGGAAGGGAGGACAAGAGCGAGCCGCTAGATCCGTTAACACCGTTAGCACCATTGGGCCCCTTCCCTCCTCCTCTACCAAGAGTGCTACAGCCATTAACACCCCCTCTGCCGTTCCCTCTGCCCTTCCCCTGTCAGATACACATAGATACACACACAAACACACAGAAGTGAAAGGTCCTTGTTATTCCGTTGGACCAACCAAAGAAAAGCGAAATAACAAAAATAACAGTCATTTTTACAGGCAGGTKTTCACAATGTCAAGTGTCTCCGATGATGACTTGATGTCAACACTTCTATTGGGTAGCTTTCATAGCATAAATACGCACATTCCCGTTTCCATTCCCGTTTCGGACCACGTTGGTGCGGGTCCCATTGGGGCTCTGTGAGGCCCTTAGTGTTGCCGGGGTGTTGGCCGACGTGGGAGGGGGAGCGGGGGGCACCGTGTCTGCCTCTCGAACCCCTACAACCTCATACAGCCCATCATCAAGGCAACGGACGGGTGAGTTCCGGATTCCCACCTCAGTGTAGGTGTGGTCTCTGACCCCGTCTCCCCCGCCCCCYCGAATGTCTCCCCCCTCGGGGTCTCCCTTCCCCACTGGTCTGTTGGGGATCTGGGGGAGCTGGCGGACCAGGGGTGGGCGGAGGTCAGACGTGGAGCGACGGCTGTGGAGGAGGAGCAGGTCCATACTGGCTGGACGGTTCTTACCCCCACCTAGAGCGAGTGAGAAGGAGGGGGACCTTTATTATCGGGTCATTGTTACATAGTTTCCATCTCTGCTATGTACCACCAGTTTTCACATTATTGGCAGTTGATTGTTAGTATTGTTACTTACTGTTGCCGTTGCAGGGCGTGCGGTTGATCTCATGCAACCTGGTGTCAGATTTACTCATGGAACTGTTCTTGGGCTGACGGAGAGCACCCTGCAGAGAGAGAGAGAGAGAGAGAGAGAGAGAGAGAGAGAGAGAGAGAGAGAGAGAGAGAGAGAGA
>NC_036857.1:6236482-6238048 GCF_002910315.2 Salvelinus sp. IW2-2015 | reverse complement strand
AGAGAGAGAGAGAGAGAGAGAGAGAGAGAGAGAGAGAGAGAGAGAGAGAGAGAAAGAAAGAGAGAGAAAGAGAGAGAGAGACAGCAAGAGAGAGAGAGACAGAGACAGAGAGAGAGAAAGAGAGGGGGGGAGATAGAAACATAGATAGGTACATAGAGACTGGTCAGCTGGATGTACTGTACATCTACAGGGTGGTTCTAGATGTGTTTGAAATGCCTGTTGTTTGGTTCCCACCTTCTGCTAAAAATGAGGATGAAAAGTATTTAAACTTTGATGCAGGGTGGTGGAGTGAGCACTCAAAGTCATGTGACAGGAAGTAGGAATGCAATTTATTGAGAGGGTCGATAACAAATTACGGTAAAGGGATTGTGGTAGGTCTGAAACACACAACAAAAAACATAAAATGAAATGAGGACTTAGAAGGGGGGAGGAAAAGAGAAGGGGGAAGTGAAGATAACTCACCATTTCTACTGAGGTGCCCTTCTCTCCATTGGACGCAGGATGTTTGGTCTTGTTTTTCCTTGGGACACGAAGTAACAGTAATTACTACTATGTTATTATTAACCCTGTATCTGCTGAGTTTCACTCAGAACTGAGAAGTAAACATTCCTTCATGGTTGAGCACATTTCCACACGTTACTATAGGTGCTCTGGGAACGTTCTGTAACCATGGGGAACTGTTGATTTCAGTTCAGCGAAGATGAAGGAGAGGAGATGCACATGTGCACCTACAGTACACACGTGCAGAGTCCACTTAGTACCATTGAGATGCCCCAGGGACTCAGGGGTCTCTCTCTTCAGCCCACGACACATCACCCCTCTCTAGACACCTCTCAGCTCTGTCTACCCCTGGGGAACCATGGGCAGGTGTCTAAGCCTCCACCTCCCACAGGACTGTCACACTATAACAACACATTGGAGGCAGGAGTTCGGCACAAGAAAAATAAATGGTTTACCAAACTAAAAAGAGTAAAGAGGAGCCTTTTTTCCAGACAGTTTGTGGCAACATCAACATATTTATTTTATTGGTTACATTTACAGATTCCTTAACGTTAAGTTTAACATTGAGCTACAGTACGTCTCTATGTCTGGTCACAGTGCATATCTCCTGGCAACAAAGCCACTGAGGGTTGAGTCTCATTAGTCCCTGAAGGTTCTGTAAGAACCACACCGTACTGTGTTCCATTGCTTTTGTCTAGCGAGAGGGAGCCCTGTTCCCTAGACTGTGGATGTGCCCTGCCCTCTCCACTGTCCTAGGAAGAGCATTTCATCTGATCTGACAATACAAGCCATTAACATTCATCACACATTCTCTTCTCTGGACGCACAGAGGGTGGGATGGGTGAGAATGAGGAAAGGGAGGGAGGAGGGACAGACATTGTGAGATGGGAGAGGGGGAGAGATAAATAAAAGAGGAGATTAGGAAGAGGTAGAGAGTGGGATAAGAGAGAGAGGAAAAGTGATTTGGAGAAAGTGAGAGAGAGAGAGCGAGAAAGAGAGCGAGAGAGAGAGAGACAGAGACAGAGACAGAGAGAGAGAGAGCGAGAAAGAGAGCGAGTGAGAGAG
>NC_036857.1:6231672-6236447 GCF_002910315.2 Salvelinus sp. IW2-2015 | reverse complement strand
GAGAGAGAGAGAGCGAGAAAGAGAGCGAGTGAGAGAGAGCGAGAAAGAGAGCGAGTGAGAGAGAGAGAGAAAGAGAGCGAGTGAGAGAGAGAGAGAAAGAGAGCGAGTGAGTGAGAGAGAGAAAAATCTGTGAAATGTGTCAAATGTGTTGGCAGTGACCTCTCACCTCTGGCAGCCCACACAGACCACCACGATGAAGATTGTGACCACGAAGGCTGACGCCGCGGCGATGGCCCCTAGCATTAGCATCTTACTGTATGAGTCGTCCGTCCCAGAGGCCATAACACACACACTAAGACACACACACACTCAGACACACACTCACAGACAGAGGGTGCTCAGGAAAACCTGCAGAGGAGGGGTTGGGAAAAGAAAGAAAAACTATGTTTAGGATCTTCTTTGTTTTCGCTATTTTTACTTTTGACAGGCCTCGTGTATTACTGGTTAAATAAAGGATGTGTTTTTGAAATGAGGAGGTTTTTGATATGAGGAGGTTTTTGATATGAAGAGGTTTTTGAAAGTGTGATACGATTACAACCCTGGAAATCTGTGAGAAAGTAAGAGAGTTTGAGAGGGTGAAACAGATACTGTATCAACAGTGGTGAACGGAAACAGAGTGTCGCAGAGAGCTAGGTGAGCAGAGGGGTATGTGTGCTTGAGCTTGAGCGTCTGTCTGTGATTCCGGTTTCTATTTTGGGCTCGCTACCACAAGTGCATGTTCACAAATAGAAAACGGAGAAACATGCTGCAATGTGCTCTACATATAGCATCATTTATGGACAGGAGATTACATATTTTCACCTACACTACACTCCCTCTCTCCATAATCCAAAGCACATACATTAAGCCAGCTACCATCCCACAGATACGTGTAGGATTTCATCCATGTTACTGCCTGTTTTCTCAAACTAGTCATTGTATTCTCATGTAGTGAGTGATATTCTCATATAGGTTGAACAGAAATACACATGATGAATCCCCAAATAGTCTGTCCAGTTGATACCATGAGACAAATCTTTCTGGCCATCAGAGTGCTTCGTTTCATTTGCTGTTTGTTTTCTTTCTCAATAAGAAGTAGAGTGATTACTTTGCAATGTTTTGATGTAGAGGCCTACATCGTGACAAGTCGAACACACTTCATCAGACACTTATTTATGATACACACACACACACACACACACACACACACTCAAGATCTCGATGCCAACCAAAGTCTCAGCTTTCAGAACTCACATACGACTAGCTTTACAACGCTCTCCACCCTGTGTGCAAGTCTAAGTGTCAACAGGCATACTTCCACCAGTCACCATCCAACTGTCTCCATTCTTATTCCTGCTCTACACAAGTATCTTGGGTCCAGCATTGTCAGCAGGCTTGGCTAGAAGCCGGGAAACTATGCCAGGGGTGTCTGTGGGGTCGCCTAAAGGTCCGTGGACGAGGGGATCCACAGGAACTGTTTAACCGGAAAAGGTGGTAGCGCATCCTTCTGGCTGAATAACAAGTTCCCATTCCTTGTGTGGAAAGTATTGATGCGTGCTGGGCTCTAGTAACGAAGACGACACACACAGGGATGTCACAAGAATTAAAAATATCTTATTCTCGATAACATGAGGTTTCAAGGACGCTTCTCAGGCATCCGACACCTGGGTATGTCTTTCTGTCTGTTTCCATATGGGGGCTTTCCTAATGGAGCTGCTGTAATTTCTTATGTTGCTGTGGCAATGGGTCTTAGCAAGAAAGAGTGGAGAGAGATAGAGATTGAAAAGACTGGTGTAGGGAAAGGCTTAGGGGTAGGAAAAAGAGATGCAGTTTATCTCAGAGAAACAAAGGAAAAAAAACCCACATAACACTGTAGATAATATTATACACAACTTAACCTCGTAGATAATAGTACATACACTCGTAAGATATAATCAACTTAAGCATGATCAATCATGTGAGAGATTTTACGTACCTGAACGATAAGAGGGAGGAACTGGTAAGTTAATGTGACATTACATCACACTGTAGATAATAGACTACCTGTAGTTCATACGAACTGTGGAGATAATATTAACATACACTGTAGATAATATTACATACACAGTAAGATGATATTACATACAGCTGTATGAGCGATATGTAACGTTACACTGTTAAGATAATAATTACATACACTGCTGATAAATCAGTACATCATAGCTGTAGATAATATTGACATACACGAACATATACATGACACTGATATCAGATAATCCTAGATAATATCAATATCCACTGTAGATGGAATTATGCATACAGCTGTAGATAATCAATTACATACCACTGGAGATAATATTAATTACAACTGTAGATGAATAGGTAACATAACTGTACGATCGATATTACATACAGCTGGTAGATGATAATTAATACGTGTAGATTAATACATCTGACAATATTATCACTGTAGATAATATAATACAAACTCTAGATAATATAAACGTACACTGTAGATGGATATTACATTACATGTTATTAGATGAAGTGAGTAAAGCATACAACGTGTCTGTAGATTGTAATATGACAATACGATGTAAGACTACTGTAGCATTCATACACACATCGTAGATTGAATATACTAATACACTGTAGATGTAATGTACATACACTGTCAGTATTGAAGTACATACAACTGCTAGATGATATTAGCATACACTGCGGTAGTCTGTAGATGAATATTAACAGTACACGTAGAAATATTACAATACACTGTAAGATAGATAGTAACCTATACACTGTAGAATGATATTACGATAGACTGTAGATGATATGACATTAACACTGTAGATATAATTTAACATACACTGTAGGGATGATTACCATACATGTAATAATATTTAATACAACTGTAGATAATATAAATGAACAACGTTAGATAATAGAGAGTGACATACACTGAGACAATCAATACATGACATTTATTAGCTCCCGTCTCTCTCGAATGTCTCTCTTTTTTCTCTCTGTCTCTCTGTCTCGTCTCTATCTGTCTCACTGTATCTCTCTCTCTCACTGTCCGGTCGTGGTCTCTCTTCTTCTATCCCCCCCTTCTTCTCTCCCCCTCTTCTCTCTCTGCTCTCTCTGAACTCTTTATTTGCGATGCTCTTTTGTCATTCATCGTCCTGGGGTCAGCTTTGCCACTAATCCAGTGGTTGTGTCAGCGTCACTCTTCACTGGACTGTTTGTGAGTTGTGTGTTGTGTGATGTCGTGTGTGCGATGCGTGCGTGTGTTATTCGCTGAAAGAGAAGTGTAAAGTACCAAGCATGAAATCAGCAAGCGGATTTCCAAGCTTTGCGTCGGGGTTTCGATTTCATTGGGGGAAATAGTTGCAATTACTTGCGTAAACACCGCTAGCCAAGGAGTATCAGAGCTATCCATCCAGTACTGGGGTACTGCTACACCAACACCCTGGCCAAGGGACTTTCAGGAATTAACCATACAGTACTGATATAGCTGAGCTACAACAAAAAAACCACTAGGCCAGGAGTAATGCAGGATTAATAAGCAGTACGGGATGTACTGCTACAAACACCTGGCCAAGCGAACTTTCCAGGATTATAAACCAGTACAACGAGGAATTTTTACTGGCTAACAACACCTGGCGCCACCACCCGCGGAGTAATCAGATTTAATAGACATACAGTATACTGGATTACTGGGTAAAACACGCCTGGCCAGAGGAAGCCTATAGGATGATACATACAGTACTGGATTTATCTGTCCCCAGAACCACCTGGCCAAGGGACTATCGAGAAGATTACATATCAGTATACGGATTACTAGGTACAAAACACGCCTGGCAAGGAGTATCAGGATTAAGACCATTACGTACGATACTGGTACAACACCTGCTGGCCAAGGGAGGTAATTCAGGATTCCATAAACAGTAATTGATTAGGTGACAACTACCACCTGGGCCAAAGGAGTAATCAGGATACACCTAACCAGTGCTGATTATGGTAACAAGAACCCTGGGCAAGGAGTATCCAGGATATTAATACAAAGTACTGATTACTGCTGACACACCCACTGGCAAGGGACTTCAAGATTACATAAGTATGGATTAACTGCTTACAAACACCGCTGGGCCAAAGGAGTATGAGGATTGACCAATAGACAGTCGATTAACTGCTGACAAATAAGCCGTGCTGCCAAAGAGTATCAGGATACAAATTTCGGGCAGTGCTATTACTGGTACAACACTCCTGCCAAGGAGTATCAGGGATTACCATACAAGTAACTGATTACTGCACAAGTACCTGGCCAAGGAGTATCAGGATTACCATAGCAGTACTAGATTTTACTGGGTGCGACACGATAACCTGGCCAAGGAGTATCAGGATTACATAGCAGATGGTGGTGGCGTTTGTTCACTGGCAGACATAGATAAGGGAGAGGGGAAAGGGGATACCTAGGACAGTTATAAAACTAAAACCTTCAACTGAAATGAGGTGTCTTCCGCCATTTTAAACAACGATACCCAACGCGCACTGAGTCAGGCAGAGGGTTGCTGCCAGGCGGGGCTGCCTTAATATCAACATCCACGTCCTTTGAGCGGCACCGGGGAACAGTATGCTTTACTGATGTGTGTAGTCTAGTGTAGTCGTAGTGTAGGTGTGGTGTGTATTGTGTGATGGTGTGTGTGTGTGGTAGTGTGGTGGTGTGTGTGTGTTGTGTGTTGGTGGTGTGTGTGTCGTTGCTGTGTGGTGTGGTGTGTGTGTCGTGTGTGTGTGTGGTGTGTATGTGTGTGTGTGGT
>NC_036857.1:6227061-6231647 GCF_002910315.2 Salvelinus sp. IW2-2015 | reverse complement strand
GGGAGAGAGAGAGGGAAGGAGAGAGAGAGAAAGAGAGACAGAGAGAGAGCGTGAAAAATGGAGGGGAATGAGAGATGGAGAGATGAGGGGGGAGAGAGAGGGAGGTCATTGGCAGCTGTTCCCCCGTCTTTGTCAGTTTCTTGTAAAATATTAAATGGAGAAACGCAGGTATCATATCAGCTTCCCCACGAGAGCGTTCATCTGAACAACATAAAACACAGTAGGCTTGGGTGATATACCGTACACCGGGTATTTCAAAATACTGGCGGTATGATTTTCAATACTCGAAGGGGCTGCAGAGGTACGTGCTACACCACTGATTATAACTGTAGGTTAAGTATAACTATAAGAAATCTAAAATGTGTCAAATAAATGATATCCAGCTCAGGCCTCCAGCTATGCATTTGGTTTGCTAACTTGCTAGCTAAGTGGCTAGTTGTCAAGACCAAGCTTCTTGGTTACAGCAGAGACATTAAATCCCCTCCTGGATCAACATCCCTGTTACCTATATTTATTTTTAATTTTTTTAAATAGCGCCCCATTTTTATACCCAGGTATGGTACAGAAACGGTATGACCGCCTAACCCTACAACACACAGCATCTCACTATGTTATCCACATACTAAATACACACTATGTACGTTCCCACTGATCTTGCTAAAGGATTGTTCTGTCGTCAGATAGAGAAGGAAACGGTTCGGTGTTCTGGTGGATTTCACATGTTACAGGACATGTGGATATACTGTAGGTTACTGGGCATCCTGTCCTATACTGTACTGTAATCCGGCTTTCGTTTCAGTAAATGTTTGAACATTTGATTTATATTTAGTTTTAACAATGATTATAATTAGGAGGAGGAGGTGGAGGACAGTTGTGAAGATGATGAAAATGATGCTTCTGCGGATGATGATGGTGATGATGATGAAGACTATGACTCAGACCTAGAGCTGAGAACACCTTGAGAGGAAGTGTTTCTCCGGAAACTCAGAACAGCAGAAATGCAAAAGCAGAGAGCCAAGATGTGAGAGAGCTGCATTCAGCTGCAGTGTAACAGAACAACCACAGCTACAAGTCAGGGCTTCCTCTACGAGCTTCCTCTGACAAACAAGACCAGAGCTAGAACTCAACACAACTCAGGATGACGTACAGAGYTTATGATTCTTTTCAACCTTTATTTAACTAGGCAAGTCAGTTAAGAACAAATTCTTATTTACAATGACGGCCTACCCCGGCCAAACCCGGACGATTGTACTGGGCCAATTGTACACCACCCTATGGGACTCCCAATCACAGCCAGTTATGATACTGCCTGGATTCAAACCAGGGACTGTAGTGACATCTCTTGCACTGAGATGCAGTGCCTTAGACCGCTGCGCCGCTCAGGAGCCCAGATGATGCATGATGCATTGCCTATGAGCCCTGTTGAACGTTCTTATAGCTCCCTATATAGTTCATGTAGGTCAGAAAATGGCTTCATATTTGCAGGTGTTATCCTGTGATGTCCAAAGCCCTCTGATGATCTAAATGTACCTGTGGTGTTGCCTGTCAATGACCACTATGAAACAGCAGGAGGCAGGGGAGAGTTGACAGGGAGTGACGGGTGTAAATTCCAGCGGTATAGTAGTCACTTCACTGACAGTCTTCTCCATTCAAAACAATTCTGTCAGTCACTTTTGCCCGGACCTTGAAAGTGAAGCTGTATTAGTTTAGGTCAATGGGAATTAACTGTGAGACATAAAGGTCTGAATGTTAACTTGTGATCCCTGTGAGTAACTGGAAAACCCTTTTAACATCATCAGCATTCTTGTTTTTTATTTTATTTTTTATTTCACCTTTATTTAACCAGGTAGGCTAGTTGAGAACAAGTTCTCATTTACAACTGTGACCTGGCCAAGATAAAGGAAAGCAGTGCAACACAAACAACAACACAGAGTTACACATAAACAAACATACAGTCAATAATACAGTAGAAAAAAAGTCTATATACAGTGTGTGCAAATGAGGTAAGATAAGGGAGATAAGACAATAAATAGGCCATGGTGGCGAAGTAATTACAATATAGGAATTAAACACCGGAATGATAGTTGTGCAGAAGATGAATGTGCAAGTAGAGATACTGGGGTGCAAAGGAGCAAGATAAAAATAAATAATTATGTATGGGGACGAGGGTAGTTGGATGGGCTGTATACAGATGGGCTATGTACAGGTGCAGTGATCTGTGAGCTGCTCTGACAGCTGGTGCTTAAAGTTAGTGAGGGAGATATGAGTCTCCAGCTTCAGTGATTTTTGCAGTTCGTTCCAGTCATTGGCAGCAGAGAACTGGAAGGAAAGGCGGCCAAAGGAGGAATTAGAATTGGTGACCAGTGAAATATACCTGCTGGAGTGTGTGCTACAGGTGGGTGCTGCTCTGGTGACCAGTGAGCTGAGATAAGGCGGGGCTTTACCTAGCAAAGACTTGTAGATAATCTGGAGCCAGTGGGTTTGAGGACGAATATGAAGCGAGGGCCAGCCAGCGAGAGCATACAGGTCGCAGTGGTGGGTAATATATGGGGCTTTGGTGACAAAACGGATTGAATTGTGATAGACTGCATCCAATTTGTTGAGTAGAGTGTTGGAGGCTATTTTTTAAATGACATCGCCGAAGTCGAGGATCGGTCGGATGTCAGTTTTATGAGGGTATGTTTGGCAGCATGAGTGAAGGATGCTTTGTTGCGAAATAGGAAGCCGATTCTAGATTTMRTTTTGGATTGGAGATGCTTAATGTGAGTCTGGAAGGAGAGTTTACAGTCTAACCAGACACATAGGTATTTGTAGTTGTCCACATTTTCTATGTCAGAACCATCCACAGTAGTGATGCTGGACGGGCGGGCAGGTGTGGGCAGCGATCGGTTGAAGAGCATGCATTTAGTTTTACTTGCATTTAAGAGCAGTTGGAGGCCACAGAAGGAGAGTTATATGGCATTGAAGCTCGTCTGGAGCTTAGTTAACACAGTGTCCAAAGAAGGGCAAGAAGTATACAGAATGGTGTCGTCTGCGTAGAGGTGGAGCAGAAAATCACCAGCAGCAAGAGCGACATCATTGATATATACAGAGAAGAGAGTCGGCCCGAGATTTGAACCCTGTGGCACCCCCATAGAGACTGCCAGAGGTCCAGCTGATTTGTAGGGGTTATTTTGCAGCTCTTTCAGAACATCAGCTATCTGGATTTGGGTGGAGGAGAAATGGGGGAGGCTTGGGCGAGTTGCTGTGGGGGGTGCAGAGCTGTTGACCGGGGTAGGGGTAGCCAGGTGGAAAGCATGGCCAGGCGTAGAAAAATACTTATTGAAATTCTCAATTATAGTGGATTTATCGATGGTGACAGTGTTTCCTAGTCTCAGTGCAGTGGGCAGCTGGGAGGAGGTGCTCTTATTCTCCATGGACTTTACAGTGTCCCAGAACTTTTTGGAGTTTGTGCTACAGGATGCACATTTCTGTTAGAAAAAGCTAGCCTTAGCTTTCCTAACTGCCTGTGTATATTGGTTTCAAACTTCCCTGAAATGTTGCATATCGCGGGGGGCTATTCGATGCTAATGCAGTACGCCACATAATGTTTTTGTGCTGATCGAGGGCAGTCAGGTCTGGAGTGAACCAAGGGCTATATCTGTTCCTGGTTCAAAATGTTTTGAATGGTGCATGTATATTTAAGATTGTGGGGAAGGCACTTTTAGAGAATAACCAGGAATCCTCTACTAATGGGATGAGGTCAATATCTTTCCAGGATACCCGGGCCAGGTCTATTAGAAAGGCCTGCTTGCTGAAGTGTTTTAGGGAGCGTTTGACAGTGATGAGGGGTGGTCGTTTGACCGCAGACCCATTACGGATGAAGGCAATAAGGTAGTGATCGCTGAGATCTTGGTTGAAGACAGCAGAGGTGTAATTTGGAGGGCAAATTGGTTAGGATGATATCTATGAGGGTGCCCGTGTTTACGGATTTGGGGGTCAGCATTCTTGTTCTTTTATAGAGCAGGATTATCAATGTTTCTGTTAGGCTCTGTGATTCAGGCCCATCTCCACCACCCCACCCTGCTGACTCCCACATCCCAGCCACACAGCCTCTGAAGCAGCCACTTTTCCTATGCCACTGCCCTGCCCCTGTTGTTATCCTTTAATGGTTTCTGCAAACTCCCCAAAGCCTCTTTTCCCTCTCCTCTCCCTTTGGGATTAAGGGGCCAAACGCCCTGCAACGCAATTTCCCTAATTGGAGATGTGTAGGCTACCCTGTCCTCTCTCACTCTGTCATCACATCAACACACATCAGACTAAGTGATTATTGTAGCAGAACGTCTGTCTGTCTGTCTGTCTGTCTGTCTGTCTGTCTGTCTGTCTGTCTGTCTGTCTGTCTGTCTGTCTGTCTGTCTGCTGTGCTTCAAGTATTGCGCTGTTTATGATCTTCAAGCCCTATAAACTCCCGAGATAGGCTGGCATATACTAAAGTACCTATTAGAACATCCAATAGTCAAAGCGTATTGAAATACAAATGGTATAGAGGAAATAGTCCTATAATAACTACAACTTAAAACTTCTTAGCCGGGAAATATGACGAACTC
>NC_036857.1:6215070-6225102 GCF_002910315.2 Salvelinus sp. IW2-2015 | reverse complement strand
TCCCCATTTTTTACCTCCTCCTCTTCCCCTCTCCATTCTCTCCCCTCCCACCCCCTCTCTGCTCTCTTCCTCTATCTCTCTCCCTCTTCTCTACTCTCTACCTACCCTCCCCTCTTCAGACTTGGTCTCTCCGTGTTTGATGTATCTGTTGGTGTCCCGCAGGCAGAGATTGCGAAGAACATATGTGATTTCTCCTCTGCTGTAATTGTGTATAACATATGTGCTGTCTGGGGCCTCTGATACTCAGCTCCACTGTTTGTGATGTTCCAGGCTTCTATATGTGCTCCCCGTCCCCTCTCCTCTTCACCCCTCTCCCTTCCTCTTTCCCTCCCCTCTTTCTCTCCCCTCTTCGTCGTTCGTCCCCCCATTCTCTCCCTCCCCGGTCTTCTGTTGATCTGTCATAGAGTTGTGCGAGTCACTGACCATCTCCAAATACTGTTATGACAGATTGATTTAGAGGTCATAGCAATTAAGGATGAACCAGGTTCAGTTCTGCATCACTCTGCAGGGACTGAACCACACACACACACAACAACACACACACACACACACACACACACAACACACACACCACACACACACACACACACACACACACGACACACACACACACCGAACACACACACACACACACACACCACAGAAGACAGACAGACAGACCCCAGAACAGCGAAGAGCTGCTGACAAACACAGTAAAGTGCCGTTTGAATGAATGCTTACGAGCCTGCTGCTGCCTACCACCGCTCAGTCAGACTGCTCTATCAAATATCAAATCATAGACTTAATTATAATATAATAACACACAGAAATATGAGCCTTAGGTCATTAATATGGTAAACCCTCATTTAGAAAACAAGACGTTTATTCTTTCAGTGAAATTCGTATTTTATCTAACGGGTGGCATCCCCAAGTCTAAATATTGCTGCTACATTGCACAACCTTCAATGTTATGTCATAATTATGTACAATTCTGGCAAATTAATTACGGTCTTTGTTAGGAAGAAATGGTCTTCACACAATTCGCAACGAGCCATGCAGCCCAAACTGCTGCATATACCCTGACTCTGCTTGCACAGAACGCAAGAGAAGTGACACAATTTCCCAAGTAAAAAAAAAATCGTATTGATTTTAAGAAAGGCATTGATGTTTATGGTTAGGTACACATTGGTGCAACGGCAGTGCTTTTTTCACTAATGCACTTGTTAAATCATCACCTGTTTGGCGAAGTAGGCTGTGATTCGATGATAAATTAACAGGCACCGCATCGATTATATGCAACGCAGGACAAGCTAGACAAACTAGTAATATCATTAACCATGTGTAGTTAACTAGAGATTATGTTAAGATTGATTGTTTATTATAAGATAAGTTTAATGCTAGCTAGCAACTTACCTTGGCTCCTTGCTGCACTCGTGTAATAGGTAGTCAGCCCGTAATCGGCCATAATCGGTGTCCAAAAATACTGATTACCGATTGTTATGAAAACTTGAAATCGGCCCTAATTAAAACCTTTTGGCTAGGGGGCAGTATTTTGACGTCTGGATGAAAAGCGTGCCCAAAGTAAACTGCCTGTTACTCAGKCCGAGAGGCTAGGATATGCATATAGAAAACACTCTAAAGTTTCTAAAACTGTTAAAATAATGTCTGTGAGTATAACAGAACTGATATGGCAGGTGGAAACCCTAGGACAAACCATACAACAACAAAGAAAATTCAGCCTACCACTGTTTCCAATGGCTGTCATGTTTATTATGAGGTGAAAACCTCCCAGATTGCAGTTCCTAGGGCTTCCACTAGATGTCAACAGTCTTTAGAAAGAGTTTCAGGCTTGGTTTTGGAAAAATTTGCTAGAATTTGTAGTTTTTCTAAGTGGCTTCCATTTTGGCTGTAGTGTTTTCAAGCGTGTGAATGAGAGCGCGTTCTTTGTTGTTTATCTCTGGTAAAGACAATAACGATTCTCCATCTTAAATTTGATTGTTTATTTACGTATTAGGGTACCTGAGGTTTGATTATAAACGTTGTTTGACTTGTTTGGATAAGTTTATTGCTAACGTTTGGGATTCGTTTTGTATGCATTTTGAAGGAGGGAAACTGGTGGATTATTGAATGAAGCGCGCCAGCTGAACTGAGTTTTTGGGGATATAAAGAAGGACTTTATCAAACAAAAGGACCATTTGTGATGTATCTGGGACCTTTTGGAGTGCCAACAGAAGAAGATCTTCAAAGATAAGGCATATATTATATCGCTATTTCTGACTTTCGTGGCGCACCTGCCTGGTTGGAAAATGTTCATGCTTTTGTATGCGGGGCGCTGTCCTCAGATAATCGCATGATGTGCTTTCGCCGTAAAGCCTTTTTGAAATCTGACACAGCGGCTGGATTAACAAGAAGTTAAGCTTTATTTTGAAGTATGACACTTGTTTTTTCATGAATGTTAAATATTTCTATTTCTGTCATTTGAATTTGGCGCTCTGTAATTTCACCAGATGTTGTCGAGGTGGGTCGCTAGCAGAACGCCTGCGCCAGAAAGGTTAATCGGCCATTCCGATTAATCGGTCGCCCTCTAATGTCTGCAGCATTGAAGGTCCCCAAGAACACAGTGGCCTCCATCATTCATAAATGGAAGAAGTTTGGAACCACCAAGACTCTTCCTAGAGCTGGCCGCCCAGCCAAACTGAGCAATCGGTGAAGAAGGGCCTTGGTCAGGGAGGTGACCAAGAACCCGATGGTCACTCTGACAGAGCTCTAGAGCTCCTCTGTGGAGATGGGAGAACCTTTCAAAAGGACAACCATCTCTGCAGCACTCCATGGTAGAGTGGCCAGACGAAAGCCACTCCTCAGTAAAAGGCACATGACAGCCTGTTTGTAGTTTGCCAAAAGGCACCTAAAGGACTCTCAGACCATGAGAAACAAGATTCTCTGGTCTGGTGAAACCAAGATTGAACTCTTTGACYTGAATGCCAAGCGTCACGTCTGGAAGAAACCTGGCACCATCCACATGGTGAAGSATGGTGGTGGCAGCATCATGCTGTAGGGATGTTTTTCAGCTGCAGGGACTAGGAGACTATTCAGGATTGAGGGAAAGATGAACGGAGCAAAGTACAAAAAGATCCTTGATGAAAACCTGCTCCAGAGCACTCAGGACCTCAGACTGGGGCGAAATTATCACTTTACAACAGGACAACGACCCTAAGCACACAGCCAAGACAATGCAGGAGTGGCTTCAGGACAAGTCTCTGAATTTCCTTGAGTGGCGCAGCCAGAACCCAGATTGAACCCGATCGAACATCTCAGGAGAGACCTGAAAATAGTTGTGCAGCAATGCTCCCCATCCAACGTGACAGAACTTGAGAGGATCTGCAGAGAAGAATGGGAGAAACTCCCCAAATACAGGTGTGCCAAGCTTGTAGCATCATACCCAAGAAGACTCAAGGATGTAATTGCTGCCAAAGGTCCTTCAACAGTACTGAGTAAAGGGTCTGAATACTTACGTATTTGTGATATTTTCGTTTTTTTCTTTTCTTCTAAAAACCTGTTTTTGCTTTGTCATTATGGGGTATTGTGTGTAGACTGATGAGGAAAAAATACAAATATACAATAACGTAACAAAATGTGAAAAAATTAAAGGGGTCTGAATACTTTCTGAATGCACTGTATATATATTTCCACACTATGAATTTGGAATAATACTGTAATACTGTGAAAATTATGATAATGCCCTTTTAGAGTAATAGCTGTTTGAAAAGTCAGCCTGAAATTTCAGCCTGTTTTGGTGGGCTGGATTTTTGGCCTGCATGGTGACATCACCAGGCGGTAAATTAGTTAAAAGACCAATAACAAAGAGAGTTCCAAACCTCTCTGCCAACAACAGCTAGTTTTTCATTTTCCCCTCCCCACTCAGACCACTCCCATACAGTCCTAGCAAAATTATTGCTTGAGAAATGGCTATTTTCTAAGAAACTATTTTTGGTTTTAATAAAAAAAATAGTGTAGGGTACTTACCCAGAAATGATTTGATATTGACATAAAAACGTCTACATTGGACCTTTAACGTAGGTATGTAGTTTACAGTCAACTTGCAAATGAATGTGTTTATCCTAGTTACCTACTATGTAAATGTAATGTAGTACTAGGGGATATTTAGATAAGTAACTACTACTAGTTTGGATAAAAGCATCTGCTAAATGACATTCTTTTTTTCCTTCTTGTTGAATCATAGCCTGGTAGAAGATCTGTTTGTGTTTTATCCACCTCCTATGCAATTGGCAATGGAAGTGAAAGGAATAGATTTGGCTAAAAGTCCAAGCTGATCTGTGACCAGGCTGACACAAAGAAGAGGTTTAAGATTAAATCAAATATACCACTGCTAACATGATATCGCCTTTCACAGTATGACAGTTGATTGATTCACTGGACAGTTTATCTCCATTTTCCACTGTAGTGTGGATGGTCCAATGCCAATGGGAGGCTGAGTAAGGCTGAAATACTTAACTGTGCAGATCCCACAGACTCACGCAAGGCGAGGGAAGGCAAGCCCCTCTCTTATAGCTTCAGCTTAATTAACCAATCTGAGTCAGAGGACAAAACAAGGATTTTTAGATTTAGCTAGCGTCATGGGATTGGGGATCTCTCTCTCTCTTGCTTGCTTATTCTCTCGT
The DNA here is from genome assembly GCF_002910315.2 of Salvelinus sp. IW2-2015. NCBI lineage: Eukaryota > Metazoa > Chordata > Actinopteri > Salmoniformes > Salmonidae > Salvelinus > Salvelinus sp. IW2-2015. The sequence goes on along the minus strand of NC_036857.1, from coordinate 6,220,444 downwards.
GTGCGCACTCTCTCCATCTCTCTATCTCTCCATCTCTCTCTCGCCATCTCTCTATCTCTCCATCTCCTTATCTCTCCATCTCTCCATCTCTCTCTCTCCATCTCCCTCTATCTCTCCATCTCCCTCTATCTCTCCATCTCCCTCTATTCTCTCTATCTCTCCATTCCTCTCCAATCTTTCCATCTCTCTATCTCCTCCATCTACTCTATCTCTCCATCTCTCCATTCTCTCTATCTCTCCCATCTCTCACACTCTCCATCTCTCCATCTCTCTATCTCTCCATCTCTCTATCTCTCCATCTCTCCATCTCTCTATCTCTCCATCTCTCTCTCTCCCCCTCTCTGCTTATTTCAGTCCTATAGTTCCTCATTATTTTAATGATCTGCGGGTAAAGGAGGTTTTCTGCTCGCCCATGCAGTTTACTTTTAACAACAGACAGAGCAGTTTGGGAATTGAACCAAAAACAGAAAAGTGTAGCCAGTGGTTCATTAAACTAGATAGAAATCCCAATGCTTTATTATAAATGTGGTATCAAAAACAACCAGCAACAGTACATTTCCAACCCATGTTGGGGAGAGAGCCTCCGTGACAGTTTTCAACCTTTTGTGTAGCTGTCAGTCACATTGWGTTACATCATTGGTCCCTTCACAAACTGTCTGTGAGAGAATGTTTTCCACCTTTGAAGTAGGTTTACCCTTTTCATACCGCAGTTTAGTATGAATAGCATAGTAATAGAAATCATTCATTTTAGTATGAAGTGCAACACTTGTGGCCAACTCAAAGGGGGGCGTGACACGTGCGTGTGCATCTCTTTCAGAGCACTCAGTATAACTGCTGGATCTTCTGAAACCTCCTTATCCCAAGCCGAGGAGACTGACTTCAGAAACCCTCCTAACTCACTAGTCTGCTACTCTGCTGAACAGGAGACATCTCTCTGTTCTTTCGTCTGAAGTATCAGCCACCCACCTGCCTTTCAGAGAGCCTGACAGACACAGATATTCCTCCCCATCTCTCTCTGTCTCTCTCTCTCTGTCTCTCTCTCTCTCGTTATTTCTGCCTTTGGTTTAAATGCATAATTCATTCCAGTGCAGATTTGGAGAGCCCTCCCAATCCCCCAGCACTGGGGAGACAGAGAGAGGCTCAGCTCAGCTATTTGCCATCCTCTTGCCGCAATGTACTGAAACATCTAAACAGGATTTCAGAGAGATTCGGGGAGATTCAGAGAGATTCAGAGAGATTCAGGGAGATGCAGAGTGATTCAGTGAGATTCAGGCAGATTCAGTGAGATTCGGAAGAGATTCGGARAGATTCAGAGGGATTCAGAGAGATTCAGAAAGATTCAGAGAGATTCGGAGAGATTCAGAGGGTATTCGATGAGAGATTCCGAGAGATTCAGGGAGATTCCGAGAATTCGAGAGATTCCGGGAGATTCAGAGAGATTTACAGAGAGATTCAGCGGAGATCAGGGAGATTCGGAAGAGATTCGGATAGATTCGGATAGATTCAGAGGGATTCAGAAAGATTCAGAGAGATTGCGGAGAGATTCAGAGGGATTCCGAGAGATTACGAGAGATCAGGAGAGATTCAGAGAGATTTCGAGAGATTCCGGGAGATTCAAGATATTCAGGGAGATTCAGGAGATTCCGGGAGATTCAGAGAGATTCAGAGATATTCAGGCGAGATTCAAAGAAGATTCAGGGAGATTCAGAGAGATTCTGGGAGATTCAGAGAGATTCAGAGATATTCAGGGAGAATTCAAAGAGATTCAGGGAGATTCAGGGAGATTCAGAGAGATTCAGAGAGATTCCGGGAGATTCGAGAGATTCAGAGATATTCCGGGCAGATTCAAAGAGATTCAGCGGAGATTCAGAGAGATTCAGGGAGATTTATCTCCTCCCACACGTGTTCTGATATCGCCAGCTAGCTAACGTTGGGTCGGCTGTGAGCAGATTTAATGATGATTTGACTGCTTAGTGTCTAATAAAAAGCCTTAACCCCTCAGAGACGCAGGAGATGACCAGGAGAGGTCAGAGAATGTATGATATTGCTACCACCAAGCTTCCTCTGTCCATACGTTATAGAAATCACACATCACAGTGCCTCATCTCATGTCTCTGTCTACTTCAACCATCCAACTACATGTACCTACCTTCAACTCGGTTTTTCACACACAGCTAAACACACACTGCAATGCAATCTACCAATCTTACACACTGTTTAACCTGACACTTTTTTTAGCCTGATGTACCCATATTTAACCTCTTACTCGAAGCGTCTCATTTACACACACACACACAACACACACACACACACACACACACACACACCACACACACCACACACACACACCAACACACACACACACACACACACACACACACACACACACACACACACACACTAGTCTGTTCTGTTCCATCCAGTCTGTCCTGTTCTGTCCCAGTCTTTCCTGTTCACACTAGTCTGTCTAGTCTGACCTATTCTGTCCAGTCTGTCCTGTTCACACCTAGTCTGTCCTTCTGCCCTAGTCTGTCCTATTCTGTCCTAGTCTCTCCTGTTCTGTCCTACTCAACCCTGTTCATCCCAGTCTGTCCTGTTCTGTCCCAGTCTGTCTTTCACACCTAGTCTGTCCTAGTCTGACTATTCTGTCCTAGTCTGTCCTGTTCTGTCCTAGTCTTACTTTTCTGTCCTAGTCTGCACTGTTTTGATCCTATTCTGTCCTAGTCTGCCTGTTCTGCCCTAGTCTGTCCTTTTCCTCCTAGTCTTCATTGTTCTGTACCTATCTGCCCTGTTCCATCCCAGTCTGTCCTTTTCTGCCTAGTCTGTCCTTTCCCCCTAGTCTTCCTCTTCTGCCTGCCTGTCTGTTTCTGTCTGTACTGTTCTGTCCTAGTCTGCCCTGTTCCATCCCAGTCTGTCCTTGTTGTCCTAGTCTGTCCTGTTCTGTGCCTAGTCTGTCCTGTTCTGTCCTTTTCCTTCCTAGTCTGTACTGTTCTGTCCTAGTCTGCCCCTGTGTTCTGTCCCAGTCTGTACTGTCTGTCCTAGTCTGTACTGTTCTGTCCTAGTCTGCCCTGTTCCATCCCAGTCTGTCCTGTTCTGTCCTAGTCTGTCCTGTTCTGTCCTAGTCTGTCCTGTTCTGCCTGTTCCATCCCAGTCTGTCCTGTCTGTCCTAGTCTTCCTGTCTCCTAGTTTCCTGTTCTGTCCTTTTCCTTCCTAGTCTGTCCTGTTCTGTCCTGTCTGCTACTGTTCTGTCCTAGTCTGTCTGTTCTGTCCTTTCTTCTGTCTTCCTGTTCTGTCCTAGTCTGTCCTGTTCTGTCCTAGTCTGTACTTGTTCTGTCCTAGTCTGTCCTTGTTCTGCCCTGTTCCATCCCAGTCTGTCCTGTTCTGTCCTAGTCTGTCCTGTCTGTCCTAGTCTTACTGTTCTGTCCTAGTCTGTCCTGTTCTGTCCTTTTCCCTCCTAGTCTGTCCTGTTCTGTCCTAGTCTGTCCTTTTCCCCCCTAGTCTGTCCTTTCTGGCCTAGTCTGTTACTGTTCTGTCCCAGTCGTCCCTTCTGTCCTAGTCTGCCCTCTGTCCTAGTCTGCCTGTTCTGACCTAGTCTGCCCTGTTCTGACCTGTCTGCCCCGTTCTGTCGTCTGCCCCTGTTCTGTCCTAGTCTCCCTGTTCTGTCCTAGTCTGCCTGTTCTGACCAGTCTGTCCTGTTCTGTCCTGTTCACACCTAGTCTGTCCTAGTCTGACCTATTCTGCCCTAGTCTCTCCTATCTGTCCTAGTCTCTCTGTTCTTCCTAGTCTGACCCGTTCTGTCCTAGTCTGCCCTGTTCTGACCTAGTCTGTCCCAGTCTGTCCTGTGTCACACCTAGTCTGTCCTAGTCTGACCTATTCTGCCCTATTCTGACCTAGTCTGTCCTAGTCTTCCTGTTCACACCTAGTCTGCCCCGTCTGACCTAGTCTGCCCTGTTCTGTCCTAGTCTGCCTGTTCTGACCTAGTCTTCCTAGTCTGTCCTGTTCACACCTAGTCTGTCCTAGTCTGACCTATTCTGCCCTAGTCTCTCCTATTCTGTCCTAGTCTCTCCTGTTCTGTCCTAGTCTGACCCGTTCTGTCCTAGTCTGCCCTGTTCTGACCTAGTTCTGTCCAGTCTGTCCTGTCACACCTAGTCTGTCCTAGTCTGACCTATTCTGCCTATTCTGTCCTATTCTTCCTAGTCTCTCCTGTCTGTCCTACTCTGCCGCTGTTCCATCAGTCGTTCTCCCAGTCTGTCCTGCTTCTGTTTCCTAGTCTTGCCTGCTTCTGTCCTGTTCTGTCCTAGTCTGTACTGTTCTGTCCTAGTCTGCACTGTTTTGTCCTGTTCTGTCCTAGTCTGTCCTGTTCTGTCCTAGTCTGTCCTAGGCTGACCTATTCTGTCCTAGTCTCTCCTGTTCTGTCCTACTCTGCCCTGTTCTGTCCTAGTCTGTCCTGTTCTGTCCTAGTCTGACCTGTTCTGTCCTAGTCTGTCTTGTTCTGAACAAGCCTGTACTCTTCACACCTATTCTGTCCTAGTCTGTCCTGTTCTGAACAAGTCTATCCTGTTCACACCTATTCTATCCTAGTATGTCCTGTTCTGTCCTAGTCTGTCCTGTCCTGTCCTAGTCTGTCCTGTTCTGTCCTAGTGTGTCTTGTTCTGAACAAGTCTGTCCTCTTCACACCTATTCTGTACTAGTCTGTCCTGTTCTGAACAAGTCTGTCCTGTCCTGTCCTAGTCTTCCCTGTTCTGTCCTAATCTGTCATGTTCTGTTCTGTCCTAGTCTGTCCTGTTCACACCTATTCTGTCCTAGTCTGTCCTGTTCTGTCCTAGTTTGTCCTGTCCTAGTCTTCCCTGTTCTGCCCTGCTCTGTCCTAGTCTGTCCTGTTCTGAACTAGTCTGTCCTAGTCTGTCCTGTTCACACCTTTCCTGTTCTACTCTGCCCTGTTCTGTCCTAGACTGTCCTGTTCTGAACTAGTCTGTCCTGTTCTGACCTATTCTGTACTAGTCTGTTCTGTTCTGTCCTAGTCTGCCCTGTTCTGTCCTAGTCTGTCCTGTCCTGTCCTGTCCTAGTCTGTCCTGTCCCGTCCTAGTCTGTTCTAGTCTGTCCTGTTCTGAACAAGTCTGTCCTGTTCACACCTATTCTGTCCTAGTCAGTCCTGTTCTGTCCTAGTCTGTCCTGTCCTCGCCTTCCCTGTTCTGTCCTAGTCTGTCCTGACCTAGTCTGTCCTGTTCTGACCTAGTCTGGCCTAGTCTGTCCTGTTCTGAACAAGTCTGTCCTGTTTCATKCCTATTCTGTCCTAGTCTGTCCTGTTCTGTCCTAGTCTTCCCTGTTCTGTCCTAGTCTGTCCTGTTTTGAACTAGTCCCGCCTAGTCTGTCC
>NC_036857.1:6210301-6215060 GCF_002910315.2 Salvelinus sp. IW2-2015 | reverse complement strand
TATTCTGTCCTAGTCTGTCCTGTTCTGTCCTGGTCACACCTAGTCCTGTCCTAGTCTGTCCTAGTCTGTCCTAGGCAGTCCTGTTCTGAACAAGTCTGTCCTGTTCACACCTATTCTATCCTAGTCTGTCCTGTTCTGTCCTAGTCTTACCTAGTCTGTCCTGGTCACATATATTCTGTCCTAGTCTGTCCTGTTCTGTCCTAGTCTGTCCTAGTTTGTCCTGGTCACACCTACTCCCATTTCTAATCTGACTATTCTGTCCTAGTCTGTCCTAGGCTGCCCTGTTCTGTCCTACTCTGCCCTGTTCTGTCCTAGTCTGTCCTCTTCTGACCTAGTCTGTCCTGTCCTAGTCTGTCCTGTTCTGTCCTAGTCTGTCATAGTCTGTCCTGGACACACCTAGTTCTGTCCTAGTCTGTCCTAGTCTTTCCTATTCTGTCCTAGTCTCTCCTGTTCTGTCCTACTCTGCCATGTTCTGTCCTAGTCTGTCCTGTTCTGTCCTAGTCTGTCCTGTCCTAGTCTGTCCTGTCCTAGTCTGTCCTGTACTGTCCTAGTCTGTCCTAGTCAGTCCTGTTCTGAACAAGTCTGTCCTGTTCACACCTATTCTGTACTAGTCTGTCCTGTTCTGAACAAGTCTGTCCTGTCCTGTCCTAGTCTTCCCTGTTCTGTCCTAATCTGTCCTGTTCTGTTCTGTCCTGTTCATACCTCTTCTCTCCTAGACTGTCCTGTTCTGTCCTAGTTTGTCCTGTCCTAGTCTTCCCTGTTCTGCCCTGCTCTGTCCTCGTCTGTCCTGTTCTGAACTAGTCTGGCCYAGTCTGTCCTGTTCACACCTTTTCTGTCCTACTCTGCCCTGTTCTGTCCTAGTCTGTCCTGTTCTGAACTAGTCTGTCCTGTTCTGACCTATTCTGTCCTAGTCTGTTCTGTTCTGTCCTAGTCTTCCCTGTTCTGTCCCAGTCTGTCCTGTCTCTGTCTGCCTAGTCTGCCCTGTTCTGTCCCTAGTCTGTCCTGTCTGTCCTAGAGTCTGTCCTGTCCTAGTCTGATCTAGTCCTGTCCTGTTCTGAACAAGTCCGTCCTGTTCACACCTTTTGTCCTAGTCAGTCCTGTTCTGTCCTAGTCTGTCCTGTCCTAGTCTGCCCGTTTCTGTCCTAGTCTGTCCTGTCCTAGTCTGTCCTGTCTGACCTAGTCTGTCCTGTTTCTGAAACAAGTCTGTCCTATCACGCCTATTCTGTCCTAGTCTGTCCTGTTCTGTCCTAGTCTTCCCGTTCTGTCCTAGTCTGTCCTGTTTTGCATAATCCCCCTAGTCTGTCCTGTTCACATCTATTCTGTCCTAGTCTGTCCTGTTCTGTCCTAGACTGTCCTGTTCTGTCCTAGTCTGATCCTAGTTTGTCCTGTCTGCCCTAGTCTTCCTGTGCTGTCCTAAGTCTGCCTGGTCTGTCCCTAGTCTGTCCTGTTCTTAACTAGTCCGTCTGTTTACACCTATTCTGTCCTAGTTTGTCCTGTTCTGTCCTAGTTGTCCTGTTCTCTGAACAAGTCTGTCCTGGTCACACACCTATTCTGTCCTAGTCTTGACCTATTCTGTCCTAAGTCTGTCCTGTTCTATCCTAGTCTTGTCCTGTTCAGGTCCCTGTTCACCCCTATTCTGTCCTACTCTGCCCTGTTCTGGCCTAGTCTGTCCGCTGTTCAATAACTAGTCTGTCCTGTTCACACCTATTCATTCCTAGTCTGTTCCCATTCCTGTCCTAGTCTGCCCTGTTCCCTGACTAGTCTACCCATTATGTCCTAGTCTGAACCTGTTCTGTCCTAATCGTTCCTGGTTCTGGTCCTGTTCTGTCCTGTCCTATCTTAGTCTGTCCTGTTCTGACAAGTCTGTCCTGTTCACACCTATTCCTGTCCTAGTCTGTCCTGTTCTGAACTAGTCTGTCCTGTTCACACCTATTCTGTCCTAGTCTGCCTGTTCTGTCCTAGTCTGCCCTGTTCTGTCCTAGTCTGGCTTATTCTAATCCTAAGTCGTCCTGTCTGCCTAGTCCTGCCATGTTCTGTCCTAGTCTGCCCTGTTCCTTCCTATTCTGTCCTGTTCTGTCCTAGTTTACCTCGTCTGTCCTTGTTTCTGAGCTAGTCTTTTCCTGTTCTGTCCAAGTTGACCTCTATTCTGTCCTGTTCTACAACCCTAGTCTACGTATTCTGTCTAGTCTGTCACAGTCTGTCCTGGCTTATTTTCTGTCCCTAGTCTGTAACAGTCTGTCCTGTCGTATTCTATTCTAGTCTGTCACAGTCTGTCCTGTCCTGTTCTGTACCTAGTCGTGTCCTGCTCAGTCCTCTGGCCTAGCAGTCAGTACACTCTGTTATAGTACTTTCCTAGTCTGATCCGTTCTGTCCTGCTCTGCCATAGTCTGACCGGGTTGGTCCTAGTCTGTCCTGCTCTGACCTAGTCTGTCCTACTCTGTCCTGCTCCCACTAAGTCTGTCCTAGTCTGACCGACTCTCTCCTGGTCTATCCTAGTCCTGTCCTGCTCTTCCCCTAGGTCTGACCTGCTCTCTCCTTGTCTGTCCTAATCTGACCTGCTCTCTCCTAGCTCTGACCTCTCTCTCCTGGTCTGTCCTAGTCTGACCTGCTCTCTCCTGGTCTGTCCTAGTCTGACCTGCTCTCTCGTGGTCTGTCCTACTCTGAGCCTGCTCTCTCCTGTTCTTGTCCTAATGTCTGACCTGCTCTCTCCTAGTCTGTCCTAGTCTGACCTGCTCTCTCCTGGTCTGTCCTGTCTGACCTCTCTCCTGGTCTGTCCTAGTCTCCTGCTCTCTCTCTCGTGTCTGCCCTAGTCTGACCCGCTCTCTCCTGTTCTGTCCTAGTCTGACCTGCTCTCTCCTAGTCTGACATGCTCTCCCTAGTCTGTCCTAGTCTGACCTGCTCTGTCCTTGTCTGTCCTAGTTGACCTGCTTCTCCCTGTTCTGTCCTAGTCTGACCTGCTCTCCCCTAGTCTGTCCTAGTCTGACCTGCTCTCTCCTAGTCGGTCCTAATCTGACCTGCTCTCTCCTTGTCTGTCCTAAATCTGACCTGCTCTCTCCTGGTCTATACCCTAGTCTGTCCTGCTCTCTCCTAGTCTCTCCTAGTCTGAACCTGCTCTCCCCTAGTCTGTCCTAGTCTGACCTGCTCTCTCCTTTGTCTGTCCTAATCTGACGCTCTCTCTCCTGTCTGCCTAGTCTGACCTGACTGCTCTCCTGGTTGGCCTAGTCTGTCTGTTCTCTCCTAGTCTGTCCAAGTCTGACCTGCTCTCTCCTGTCTGTCCTAGTCTGGACCTGCTCTCTCCTGGTCTCTCCTAGTCTGACCTGCTCTCTCCTGGTCTCTCCTAGTCTGCTCTCTCTCCTGTCTACTCCTAGTCTGTCCTGGCTTCTCTAGTCCTGTCCTGTTCTGTCCTAGTCTGACCTGCTCTCTCCTAGTCTGACCTGCTCTCCCCTAGTCTGTCCTAGTCTGACCTGCTCTCTCCTTGTCTTCCTACATCTGACCTGCTTTCTCCTTGTCTGTCCTAATCTGACCTGCTCTCTCCTGGTCTGCCTAGTCTGACCTGCTCTCTCCTGGTCTGTCCTAGTCTGTCCTGCTCTCTCCTAGTCTGTCCAAAGTCTGACCTGTTCTCTCATTGTCTGTCCTATCTGACCTGTGCTTCTCCTGGTCTGTCCTAGTCTGACCTGCTCTCTCCTGGTCTGTCCTAAGCCTGTCCTGTTCTCTCCTAGTCTGTCCTAGTCTGCGACCTGCTTCTCTCCTGCTGGTCTCTCCTAGTCTGTCCTGCCTCTGTGCCTGGTCTGTCCTAGTCTGACCTGCTCTCTCCTGGTCTGTCCTAGTCTGTCCTGCTCTGTCCTAGTCTGTCCTAGTCTGACCTGCTCTCTCCTGGTCTGTTCCTAGTCTGACCTGCTCCTCTCCTAGTCTGACCTGCTCTCTCCTGGTCTGTCGTAGTCTGACTGATCTCTCCTGGTCTGTTTAATCTGACCTGCTCTCTCCTGGTCTGTCCTAGTCTGACCTGCTCTCTCCTGGTCTGTCCTAGCTGACCTGCTCTCTCCTGGTCCTGCTAGTCTGTCCTGCTCTCTCCTGGTCTGTCTAGTCTGTCCTGCTCTCTCCTAGTCTGTCCTAGTCTGAACCTGATCTCTCCTGGTCTGTCCTAATCTGACCTGCTCTCTCCTGGTCTGTCCTAGTCTGACCTGCTCTCTCCTGGTCTGGCCTGCTCTCTCCTGGTCTGTCCTAGTCTTCCTGCTCTCTATCGTCGTCCTAGTCTGACCTGTTTCTCTCATTGTCTGTCCTAATCTGAACCTGCCTCTCTCCTGGTCTGTCCTAGTCTGACCTGCTCTCTCCTGTGCTGTCTCTAGTCTGTCCTGTTCTCTCCTAGTCTGTCCTAGCTGACCTGCTCTCTCCTGTCTCTCCAGTCTGTCCTGCTCTGTCCTGGTCTGTCCTAGTCTGACCTTCTCTCTCCTGGTCTGTCCTAGTCTGTCCTGCTCTGTCCTAGTCTGACCTGCTTGTCTGGTCTCGTCCTAGTTGTCCTGCTCTGTCTGGTCTGTCCTAGTCTGACACTCTCTCTCCTGGTTGTCCCGTCTGTCCTGCCTGTCCTGGTCATGGTCCTAGTCTGACTTGCTCTCTCCAGTCCTGTCCTGCTTTGTTTTGGTCTGTCCTAAGTCCTGACTTGCTCTCCTCTGGGTCCTGTATGCTCCAGCTCATTCAGCAGCGGGATGAGCAATGCAATTCACACACACAGCCCACTCTACTGTATATATATATATATGTA
>NC_036857.1:6205087-6206663 GCF_002910315.2 Salvelinus sp. IW2-2015 | reverse complement strand
TCCTGGTCTGTCCTAGTCTGACCTGCTCTCTCCTGGTCTGTCCTAGTCTGTCCTGCTCTGTCCTAGTCTGACCTGCTCTGTCCTGGTCTCTCCTAGTCTGTCCTGCTCTGTCCTGGTCTGTCCTAGTCTGACCTGCTCTCTCCTGGTCTGTCCTAGTCTGTCCTGCTCTGTCCTGGTCTGTCCTAGTCTGACTTGCTCTCTCCTAGTCTGTCCTGCTTTGTCTTGGTCTGTCCTAGTCTGACTTGCTCTCTCCTGGTCTGTACTGCTCCAGACTCATTCAGCAGCGGGATGAGCTAATGCCAATCACACACACAGCACTCTACTGTACATTATAATAGAAACCCAGTCACACACAGAGTACTGTACTCTATTGTACAAACACTGACCTAATCCCAATCACACACAAAGTACAATTTAATAATGACGCTATTACACACACTGTACAATCCAATGAATGACACACACTGTACGATAATAATGTATTACTTGAATAAAAAGAGTTACACTGTCAAAAGTAGACCAAGTTCTCTGAAGGAGCGTGTTGTGAAAGAAACAGCCATTATTTCCTAACAAACTGTGAAGCTGCTCCAAGCAATCAGCTGTCAGGGTTGACCTGGTTAGTTGTGTATTTCTGTTTGTATTCAGCTTTTTCATGCGCAGTCAGTGGCGTGGTTGTCCTTCATATGAACTGGATGATGGATCCTGCCTATCAGCTGTCACTATGGGAGATTGTACTGATTTGATGTTTTAGGATCCCCGTTAGCCGATGACAATGGAGACAGCAAGTCTTACTGTGGTCTGACACACAACCTAAAATACATTACAGACAAAATACTTTACTATTGACATACATTTAAAAACATGAACATGTAGTGTGTGTGCCTCTATCAGTTACACATACTGTATCAGTACATACACACAACAAGTAGGTCACATGGGGGAGAGGTGTTGTGCCGTGAGGTGTTGCTTTATGTGTTTTTTGCTGTTTACTTGCGCTATATAAGATGGAAGTTCCATGCACTCATGGCTCTGTACAATACTGTAYGTTTCCTTGAATTTGTTCTGGACCTGGGGACTGTGAAAAGAACCCMGAGTCTAGTGAGTCTAGTGTTCTGATAGGACTTTACGACAAGCTATAGGACACAATGACAAACACAGTCATTGTGGTGCACGMGCACAAACATGCACACATACAGACATGGCAGTGCCATATCCCAGGTCTCGGGTGGTGAGTCATGTTGTCACACTTCATGCAGGGAGATGTCTATTACTGCTCAGAACCAAATGACTCAGTTATTCAGAATGGATGCCTGTGTCTGCTGCACTCACAAGACCTCTGAGAACAGGAGAGAGCCACTGGCACCTGACTATACGTGGGGAGGAGAGAAGGAGAGGAGGGAAGGATGGGAGGAGAGGAGACATGGAGGAGAACAGCCTCTGCCGAGTCCACCATTAACCCCTAGCCTCTGCTGAGTCCCCAGGAACCCCCTAGCCTCACTGAAGTCCCCAGCAACCCCCTAGCCTCTGCTGAGTCCCAAAAACCCCTAGCCTCTGCTGAATCCCCCAGCAACCCCTA
>NC_036857.1:6193856-6203465 GCF_002910315.2 Salvelinus sp. IW2-2015 | reverse complement strand
AGCCTCTGCTGAGTCCCCAGAAACCCCTAGCCTCTGCTGAGCCCCCAGAAACCCCTAGCCTCTGCTGAGTCCCCAATGACCAAATTTTCTGGTTTTCAGGAGAAATGGAAAGAGAGCCTGTGACGCGACTTCCACTTGTGGACGTTAACAAGGTGACACTCCATCCTAACTCCTCCTCCACATTTACTGGATTGGTTGGACAGTGCAGTAGGGCACTGGTCACCAACCGGTCGATCGCGATCAACTGGTCGATCTCCAAGGCATTCCAGGTCAAATCACCAAACATTTCTGTAAAAAAACAACGATAAAGCCTTGCGTTCCTGTTGGCTGTAGGTGCACTTGATTCAGCAGCCCTAGTGATGTTGGCTGTAGGTGCACTTGATTCAGCAGCCCTAGTGATGTTGGCTGTAGGTGCANTGATTCAGCAGCCCTAGTGATGTTGGCTGTAGGTGCACTTGATTCAGCAGCCCTAGTGATGTTGGCTGTAGGTGCACTTGATTCAGCAGCCCTAGCGCCGGGAAGGCAAAGTGTTCCCATTTTGAACCATTTAATGTGTCTGAAGGTAGAACTTTGCCTACCCGGTAGGCCCAGACAGCAAATTAAGTGCACTTGTAGGYCTACCGCTGGCCAATCAGATAGCTCTGATCACCTTGTCAACACAGTTTCCTTGAGCCATAGACTGTAAAAGAARCCTCGAACACACAGCAAAGTTGATAGTGTGAGATTTCTAAACTTTTAAAACCATGACTAGAGAGACTCAACGAATATAGCAAAGAGCTGCTGTTTTTATATGCATGTTCATGTTTAAGTAGATTTTTCAGCTTTGTCAACACTTTGTTAAACACCTTTATAAGCTATAAAATGTGCGTTCTCCCTACTACCACACACTACAAACAGCACTAGAGCTACAATGAATGAGTATGAATGAATGAGTTTAGCAAAGTGTTCCGATAAGTTTGCATTGTTATTATTAGCTGTTTGTGTCTTAAATATTGAGGAAGATGTCACTATCTTTGGTCATAGGAGTAACAACATGAGTTGATGCATGAGGCAGAAGTAATGCAGTGCGACTTGAGTTTCGCCATCGGCTGGAAGACCCTGTCCTCTTTTCTCAGCGGAGGGAAGGAGGGCAGAGGGACCGTGATCGGGTGAGAGGCAGACTCACCTCTGCTCCCTCCCTCCCTCCATCAGACTGACCATCAGATGCAGGTCATCAGTCCAGTAAAAACAATAAGGGATATGATTATGCTCACTTACAGAGCCATGAAAAATTATTTGCCCCCTTTCTGATTTTCTCTATTTTCGTATAGTTTGATACTGAATGTTATCAGATCTTCAACCAAAACCTAATATTAGATCAAGGCAACCTGAGTTTATAAATAACAAAAAACATTGCTACTTGTTTTATTTATTTAATTAACAAAGTTATGCAACACCCAATTCCCCTGTGTGAAAACTAATTTCCCCCTTACACTCAATAACTGGGTGTGCCACCTTTGGCTGCAATGACTGCAACCAAATGCTTCCTGTAGTTGTTGATCAGTCTTTCACATTGCTGTGGAGGAATTTTGACCCACTCTTGCATGCAGAACTGCTCTAACGCATCAACATTTTGGGGTTTTCAAGCATGAACTAACTGCTCGTTTCAAGTCCTGCTACAACATCTCAATTTGGATTAGGTCTGGGCTTTGACTAGGCCATACCAAAACTTAAAATTGGTTGCTTTTTAACCATTTTCATGTAGACTTGATTGTGTGTTTTGGGTCATTGTCTTGCTTCATGACCCAGCAGCGCTTCAGCTTCAGCTCACAGACGGATGGCCTGACATTCTCCTGTAGAATTCTCTGATACAGAGCAGAATTCATGGTTTGCTTCTATTAAGGCAAGTCATCCAGGTCCTGAGGCAGCAAAGCATCCCCAAACCATCACACTACCAGCACCATCGTTGACCGTTGCTATGAGGTTCTTACTGTGGAATGCAGTGTTTGGATTTCACCAGACATTATGGGACCCATCTCATTCAAAAAGTTGGCTCAAGTTTGCCAAAAAGCACCTGGAAATACCTGGATGATCATCAAGACTCTTGGAAGAATGTTCCATGGATAGATGAGTCAAAAACATAACTTTTTGGTCGACATGGGTCCCATAGCCAAAATGCAGTGATAATGTATTGGGCCTATAGCCTACTGCACAAACCTCATTGCTACAAAACTGATTTTAATTGTTTAATGTTGCATAGGCTTCTGATCTGAGCGGTAGATCTCAGCTTGCATTTTGACTCAGAAAGTGATCTTAACTCAGAAAAGGTTAACCACTGATGTAGGAGATCTAGTTTCAGGCACTTCTTTCCCGCCTGCTACGTTAGGTTAATACACACTCTAACCTCACACACTCTGCAAACACCCTGCCATGTTGCAGGAAGGGTACCGCTAGACCCACCCATCAACCGTTTTTAACGTTCAGTAGATGACGTCATGACCGTCCAATCTTCTAATCTGCACACAGAGAGCTGCTCCTTCCACTCTCTTTTTAGTCAGCTTAAAATGACAGTTTACGGAAAAACATAATCCTAGGTGAGTTTCCTCCTCTCTCTCTCTCGCTTTTTCTCTCACTCTCATATGTCCATACTCTCTCGCTCTCTCTCATCTGTCCATCCTCTCTCATCTGTCCATCCTCTCTCATCTGTCCATCCTCTCTCGCTCTCTCATCTGCCCATACTCTCTCGCTCTCTCATCTGTCCATCCTCTCTCTCTCTCTCTCTCATCTGTCCATCCTCTCTCTCTCTCTCACCTTGTCCATCCTCTCTCGCTCCTCTCATCTGTCCATTTCTCTCTCGCTCCTCATCTGTCATGCCTTCTCTCGCTCTCTCATCTGTCCATCCTCTCATCGCTCTCTCTCTGTCCCATCTCTCCTCCGCCTCATCTGTCTCTCGCTCATCTGTCCATCTCTCTCGCTCCTTCTCATCTGTCCATCTTGCTCTCTCAGTCCATCTTCTCTGCTCCTCATCTGTCCATCCTCTCTCTCTCGCCTCTCTCTCATCTGTCCATCCTCTCTCACTCTCAGCTGTTCCATCCTCTCTCTCTCTCTCACCTGTCCATCCTCTCTCGCTCTCTCATTCTGTCCATCTCTCTCGCTCTCTTATCTGTACATCCTCTCTCGCTCTCTCATCTGTCCATCCTCTCTCGCTCTCTCATCTGTCCACCTCTCTCATCTGTCCATCTCTCTCGCTCTCTCATCTGTCCATCCTCTCGCTCTCTTCATCTGCTCCATCCTCTCTCGCTCTCTCATCTGTCCACTCCGCTGTCATCTGTCTCTCTGCTCTCGCTTCTCATCTGTCCATCCTCTCGCTCTTCGCTCTCTCTTCATCTATCTGGTCCATCCTCTCTCTCTCTCTCTCTCTCTCTCTCTCTCTCTCCTCTCTCTCTCTCCTCTCTCTCTCTCTCCTCTCTCTCTCTCTCTCTCTCTCTCTCTCTCTCTCTCGTCTCTCTCTCTTCTCTCTCTCCTCTCTCTCTCTCTCTCTCTCTCTCCTCTCTCTCTGCTCTCTCTCTCTCATCTGTCCATCCCTCCTCTCTCTCATCGCCCATACTCTCTCGCTCTCTCATTCTGTCCACCTCTCTCGCTCTCTCATCTGTCCATCCTCTTCGCTCTCTCTCTGTCCACCTCTCTCGCTCTCTCATCTGTCCATCATCTCTCGCTCTGCTCATCTGTCCATCCTCCACAGTAAGTAAAACAGACAGTAGTGAAGGAATAGTCTGGGTGTTCTCATAGGAGTATATATATACTGACTCCTGTCTTTGAGTCATTGCGCACACATGTACAAACCACACACACACACGCATGCACACTCAAGACATGAACAAACACGCACACGCACACCCTCAAGGAACACGTGCTTTACACCTCCACACCTCTAGACAAGGGTAATAAGCGGTTTATGCGCTGTTCAAGGCCTTGACATTGAGGAAGCTTGATGAGATTGTGATCAGGATAGGCAAATTATTTCAGGCGCCAATAATATCAGGGTTCTATATCTACAGGTCAGGGCAAACAAAATTATTTGACAGTGTTTAATGGGGTGCCTGGTATTGTATTGGACAGTGGTTAGTGTGGCTGGTATTGTGTGGACAGTGGTTAATGGCCTGGCATTGTGTGATTGGACAGGGTTAATTGAGTTATCAGACAGAGATTTCGTGACTGGCTCTCTATCGATCAGACGGATGAATGGGAGGGCACACAGCAGCGTGCATTCATATAAACACACACACACACACAGCCTCGGATTACACAGAAACTAGCACATCAGCCAAGTCCCCTGGAGAGGGAAAAGAGAGGGGGAAATAGAGAGAGGAGAAGAGAGAGAGAGAGGAGAGAGAGAGAGAGAGGGGGGGGATAGAACAAGAGAGAGAGTTGTGCTTGTGTTTTCTGTCTCTCTTAGCTATGAGAACACCACCTGGGACTCAGTCTCTCTTTCATGTAGAGGTGAATACATCAATAGAAAACTGCATTAATTCCTCCAAAAGAGCCCAAAATAGTCCCAGCATAATACTACATACTACATCCAGGCTCCTGATACAATACTGTTTCGTCAGCCAACAAGATGAGTAGGCCTAACAAACAGCAAAAGCACTAGTCTGTCAATCTACTATCCCCTATAGAACAAAAAGTATTCTATTCTGTGCTAGAAATAAATATTCCAAACATAGTCTGGGACAGTTGAGTGATGCAATAGATCCCAAATTAATACAACCACTAGCATCAAAAAAACACAACAGATCAGAACATTTTATCAGGTTTGAAGGTAAGACCCAAATGCCCCCAAAAATCTGATGCACCCCAGCTGTTTGGCTGGCAGCTGGTGCTTATGGAACAATATATAATTAAGCAATAAGGCCTGAGGGGGTGTGGTATATGGCCAATATACCATGGCTAAGGGCTGTTCTTAAGCACGCAATGTTGAGTGCCTGGATACAGTCCTTAGCAGTGGTATATTGGAAATATACCACAAACCCCTTGAGGTGCCTTATTGCTATTATAAACTGGTTAACGAATGTAATTAGAGCAGTAAAAATAAATGTTTTGTCATACCCATGGTTTACGGTCTGATATAACACGGCTTTCAGCCAATCAGCATTCAGGGCTCGAACCACCCAGTTTATAATAATATATACCATATGCTTTTATCCAAAGCAAATTCTATAATGCATGCATACATTTTACATATGGGTGGCACCGGGAATCAAACCCAAAACCCTGGCAGTGTAAGCACCATGCTGTAGCAGCTGAGCTATACAGGAACACACTGCACGCATGATTCACTTTCATAATGAGAGTCAGAAATGACAGTAAATCAGACTACAATCAGGTGGTGTATCTACACACACCTTATAGCACTGTAGTGCGTGTTAATAACACTAGTCTGCATTGGATGCACATTTCCAGAGAGTAAACTCGACAAGATTCAAACTATGACTTCCTGTACGGTTTCCATCCTGTTAAATCACAACTGTGGTTATGCGACCCCTTCACTCTGCATACCACACCCTGGCTCCAGAAATAGCTGTGTTTCTCAGAGTTGCTGCTCTTGACTTGATTAAGACCAAGATAGACAGGTAGGTACTAGTTACAAGAAGCACACACGTCAGTGAAAAAAACACAGTCTTGCACTATGCGCATAACCACACACACAAGTAGAAAAAGATAAAGAGAAATGTAAATTGAGAAGTATATGAGGCTAAATAAACAACCTCTTCTCCCACATCTCCAAGCGCCACAATGTGTAGGCGTTAGTTTGAGAGCAAAGAGTTTTAAATGTTAGACACCCTGAAATGTTATCGTTTATCATCTAGCACAGATTTACAGTTAGATGATGCCTCCTTATGTGATAGCGGTACAAATGTCAATTAGTTCCAAGAGAAGGTAAGTGCAATGTGATATCTCTCACGTCTTCATTTGAAAAGTACATTACCTACGTTACAATTGTTGTTTGTCTGGAAAAGATCTGAAGCTCTATAAATAAAGGATAGGAACATGCAGTTCTGTTCTTGATCAGATGATGCTGCATGTGGCAGTTACTATGAGTAGTTGAAACACAGCACTTCCGTCTCATGAACAGTTACTGAAGGTTACTGATGCTGTAGTGTCCTACAACATGCATCGCTGTACATTAAATCATCAAATGGAATGCATTCAAAGTTTGCCTTATTATCTCCAATGTAGTGTTGAGACATATAGCTGAATCTATACAAACGATGGCAATGGCACATTAACATATCTCAACATCTGACCACTTTTGAGGTCTGAAAAAGTAGTGAGCTATCCCTTTAAGCTTGGTGAAGAAGAACAGTGTCTGGAGTGGAGAGTCCAGCCGATGTGATCCTCCTCTAGTGAAACATCCCTTATTAAGAAGTACAACTAAGGCTAGAGGATTCACTTATACAACCAATCAATACAACACCTGCCTCCCACTAGTACTCAGAGTACCATTCTCCCTCCCTCCCCCGGTCTGTCTTTCCCTCAGAGTGCCACTCTCTGTCTGTCTGTCTGTCTGTCTGTCTGTCTGTCTGTCTGTCTGTCTGTCTGTCTGTCTGTCTGTCTGTCTGTCTGTCTGTCTGTCTCTCTCGCTGTCTGTTTCTTTCTTTCCCTCAGAGTAACTCTCTCCTCTCTCTCTCTCTCTCTCTCTCTCTCTCTCTTCTCTCTCTCTTCTCTCTTCTCTCTCTCCTCCTCTCTTCTCTCTCTCTCTCTCTCTCTCTTCTCTCTCTCTTCTCCTCTCTGTCTCTCTCTGTCTCTTCTTGTCCTTATATTCATGCTGATTCCCCTCTCTGTTTCCATTGTCTCACTACTCTGGTGATATATTCAGTCAGCCAAACAGATTCTTCACTGTGCAAAATGCCAGATGTTTTAATAAAACATGATCCTTGCATTTAAATGCCACGGAAGTTAATCCAATATGTATGGAATTGAGTGTTATTGCATGCAGCCAGCATACATTTTCACTGTCTTGTAATCTCCTGTTCTACAGGGAAAGACCCATCACTATAAACGTCCCATACTGTATTTCAATTATTATTTTGTCCCAAACCTTACGAGATCCAGCAAATAGACAACGTCCTCCGTGGGAGTGCAATAAAATGTTCATGAATAAATAAACGTCCACACACACTCTTTTCTTTTTCTTTTTTTCATTTTTTCTTTTTTTCTTTTATCCCCTTTTCTCCCCAATTTTCGTGGTATCCAATCGCTAGTAATTACCCTCTTGTCTCATCGCTACAACTCCCGTACGGGCTCGGGAGAGACGAAGGTCGAAAGCCATGCGTCCTCGAAGCCAACCCAACCAAGCCGCACTGCTTCTTAACACAGCGCGCGCTCTAACCCGGAAGCCAGCCGCACCAATGTGTCGGAGGAAACACCATGCACCCGCCCCTCGTTAGCGCGCACTGCGCGGCCCGCCACAGGAGTCGCTGGAGCGCGATGAGACAAGGATATCCCTACCGGCCAACTCCCTAACCCGGACGACGCTAGGCCAATTGTGCGTCGCCCCACGGACCTCCCGGTTGCGGCCGGCTGCGACGAGGCCTGGGCGCGAACCCAGAGACTCTGGTGGCTCTAGACCACTGGGACCCGGGGGCGCCACACACACTCTGAATAGCTCACTGTGTTCTCGCTTTGTGTGTGTGACAGAGATTCTTACTAACACTGCGTGACAGCCATGGTGGTCAATAATCAGAAGCGGAGATTAGTAAATGTCTCACTGAATACACACACACCACACACAACACACACACCACACACACACACAACACACACACACACACCACAACCACACACCACACACACACACACACACACACACACACACACACACCACACAACACAACTCATGATTCTGCCAATAGCAAGGAGAGATGTTTATGAGATTGTGAAAGGCCTCGCATTTACAAATTATGATACAATATAAAACATCTACAACCATACACACACAAAATATAGACACACATTCACACACGTTTCCATACAGCATTGAATCCTATAATGAAAGCTGTTCTAATCCTGACTACCATGTTACTGACACAGGACCTGTACACACATCTGACTGGATCTCTGAACCTATTGCCACATGAATCCAATCTCAACAGATTAAAAACATTCATTCCATTCAGATTACGGGTGTCACAAAATATGATGTTTATTGAGGCACGACATGCACTAGCGTGGATGCTAGTCTGTCTCTCCTTTTTCGCTAATGTTCACAGCGTCGCTGATAGAAATGCAATGACAGAATGGACACAACGTGGAAGTCTATCATGTCGAATAGACAACCATCTCATTTCAATAAAACATTTTATATTAAAAAAACATTGTGAACGAGTTGTGGGTTCCTTTCCTATTTTAATCAATGACATTATCATAATGAGGCCATTATCATGGCAGTATCAGGAGCTGAGTCTCCCCGTTGGACATTAATCAATACAGAGTTGTGGATTAATTCTCCTAGTCCAATGCATATACTGTATACACTATATGATAAGCAGTAGTAATGTGGGAATAAACGATACAGTTACATATTGGAAAATGATTTGTTATGATTAAATGTATCGTATGGTTTTGACAATATCACACTGTTATGTTTGCTCGAGTCGGCTGGACCAGCACCACAACTCCACTATTTCTCCTTCAACTTCTTTTTAAATAGGGAGACAATCTGTTTTCAGCATTTACTTCCATGACTGATCATGTACTTCTCATGTTCTCTCATGTCCCTCTGCAGCAGACGTACGTTCGGAACATCGAATCGCAATACATATAGAATCGTGATAATCGCAATACATATCGTATCGGCACCTGAGTATTGCGATAATATCGCATTGTGAGGTCCCTGGCAATTCCCAGCCCTACTAATCAGCAGAGGAACACCTCAGAGGAACACCTCAGAGGAACACCTTATCTCTTCCTGAGTATGTGGTGCTGGTGATAATTGCATGAAAAGACAGTGTGAACTGTGAACGTGACATACCCCCTAGCTAAGTGATAACTACTGTGAAAAGATAGACAGTGTGAACTGTGAACGTGACATACCCCCTTCTTTTTAAATAGGGAGACAATCTGTTTTCAGCATTTACTTCCTGACTGATCATGTACTTCTCATGTTCTCTCATGTCCCTCTGCAGCAGACGTACGTTCGGAACATCGAATCGCAATACATATAGAATCGTGATAATCGCAATACATATCGTATCGGCACCTGAGTATTCGGATAATATCGCATTGTGAGGTCCCTGGCAATTCCCAGCCCTACTAATCAGCAGAGGACACCTCAGAGGAACACCTCAGAGGAACACCTTATCTCTTCCTGAGTATGTGGGCTGGTGATAATGCATGAAAAGACCGAGTGTGAACTGTGAACGTGAATACCCCTAGCTAAGTGATAACACTGTGAAAAGATAGACAGTGTGAACTGTGAACGTGACATACCCCCTAGCTAAGTGATAACTACTGTGAAAAGTAGACAGTGTGAACTGTGAACGTGACATACCCCTAGCTAAGTGATAATACTGTGAAAAGATAGACAGTGTGAACTGTGAACGTGACATACCCCTAGCTAAGTGATAACTG
>NC_036857.1:6151936-6187779 GCF_002910315.2 Salvelinus sp. IW2-2015 | reverse complement strand
CTGTGAAAAGATAGACAGTGTGAACTGTGAACGTGACATACCCCCTAGCTAAGTGATAACTACTGTGAAAAGATAGACAGTGTGAACTGTGAATGTGGCCTACCCCCTAGCTAAGTGATAACTACTGTGAATCTCACTCTGTCACCTACTGTGCTGTTACATAAGGATAGAAGAGAGATGTTACATTTTCAAATGATGTTTCAGGAGTTAAAAGTTTCTATTCAATCCCTTTATCTAACTTTTGCTATGGTATATAGCCCCAAGGGATAAGTCAAATTGTAATCTCCGCTCCTCTTCTCCWCCCCTCCCTCCCCT
Source organism: Salvelinus sp. IW2-2015 (assembly GCF_002910315.2). Taxonomy (NCBI): domain Eukaryota; kingdom Metazoa; phylum Chordata; class Actinopteri; order Salmoniformes; family Salmonidae; genus Salvelinus; species Salvelinus sp. IW2-2015. The sequence goes on along the minus strand of NC_036857.1, from coordinate 6,187,464 downwards.
CTCATCCTATCATCTTCCCTCTCATCTCTCATCTCTTCTGCCTTCATACATCCTCTTTCCTCTCTTCCTCTCTTAGTCCTCCTCTCTCTCCTCCTCTTGGCCTGTAATTCCCTATTGCACAGAATGAATAATTCAAGGTGATTTATCTGTCAGTGAGTTTTGGTGCCCTGAACCGCCCAGTCATGGACCCATGGTACTAATGGAGGGTGGCAGGCTGACACCCTGACTACACCGTTCACGTTGTGTGAGCGAGCGTTGCAAAATAAATGTATCCAATAAGGAGGCGTCTTGCAACGTGTCGAGCGTCTCTAATAGAACCTGGGTACGCGGACGCTCCTTGACACTCGGCAGTTAGGATGAAATGATTGAATAAATTCTCTATTAGAGACGCTCAACATGCTGCAAGTCCCCTCCTTATTGGATAGCAGGAAGATACAAACCCACGTGGATGAAAGACCAACTAGGAGAGATTCATCAAACTAAAAACTAACTAGGTTACCCTTATTATCTGTGGAGTAGAGAAACACACAATTTTGTATGACTCCCACTGAACATTCTACAAAGAACCAGCTAAAAAGAGGACATATGCATGTCAGGTAAAATAACAACCCAATGTTCATCTCCCAGGAAAAACTAGCAACAGCTAGCTAGCAAAATGTCTATGAATGTTTCACGTGTGTTTCAACATTCCCCAAAAAATATTTTTGGTATTTTAACCTTTGTGTCATGATCGTGTCTGGTGGGGATAGACAAAATGATCACGCACACAATGGCGCACGCACGGGCGGGTGTCGCAATGAGGTCCTGCTCTCTCTGCCCAGGCCAGGACTGATCTGTCTGGGTAACTGGCCAATCTACTCCCCCCTGACCCACATGCACAAGTGGTGCAGCGGTCTAAGGCACTGCATCTCAGTGCTAGAGGTGTCACTACAGACCCTGGTTCAATTCCAGGCTGTATCACAGATGAGACACTGACGTCATCAGAGTGTGACGTATGTTTGTTGATGTCGAACACTGAAACCTGTTAACTTCTCTAGGATAAGGGGCAGTATTTTCACGTTTGGATGAAAAGCATACCCAAATTCAACTGCCATCTACTCATCCCCAGAAGATAAGATATGCATATTATTAGTAGATTTGGATAGAAAACACTCTGCATTTTCTAAAACTGTTTGAATCATGTCTGTGAGTATAACAAAACTTATTTAGCAGGCGAAACCCTGAGGACAAACCATTCAGATTTTCCTTTTTGAGGTCACTCTCTTTTCAATGAGATTTCATTGGGAATACAGATTTCTAAGGGACGTTCTTGCAGTTCCTACAGCTTCCACTGGATGTCAACAGTCTTTAGAAATTGGTTGAAGTTATTCCTTTGTGTAATGAAGAAGTACGGCCATCTTGAACGAGAGTCACTCGACGTGTCCTGTTTGTTAGAGGTGCGTGACCAGAAAGCTAGCTACAGTTTGTTTTAATCCTGTATTGAACACAGATCATCCCGTCTTCAATTTTATCGATTATTTACGTWAAAAAATACCTAAAGTTGTATTACAAAAATAGTTTGAAATGTTTTGGCAAAGTTTACAGGTAACTTTTGAGAAACTTTGGAAAGACGTTTCACAAGTTAGAACCGGTGTTTTTCTGGATCAAACGCGCCAAATAAATGGACATTTTGGATATATATCGACGGATTTAATCAAACAAAAGAACCATTTGTGATGTTTATGGGACATATTGGAGTGCCAACAACAGAAGCTCGTCAAAGGTAAGGCATCAAAGGATAGTGATTAATTTTATCTCTATTTCTGCTTTTTGTTACTCCGCTCTTTGGCTGGAAAAATGGCTGTGTTTTTCTGTGGCTATGTACTGACCTAACATAATCGCAAGGTGTGCTTTCGCCGTAAATCCTTTTTGAAATCAGACATGTTGGCTAGATTCACAACAAGTGTAGCTTTAATTTGGTGTCTTTCATGTGTGATTTCATGAAAGTTTGATTTTTATAGTAATTTATTTGAATTTGGCGCTCTGCATTTTTACTGGCTTTTGGCCAAGTGGGACGTTAGCGTCCCACATATCCCAGAGAAGTTAAACCTGAACTAAAGACCTAGGTTGAAAAGCTGACAGTGTTTTCAAATACTTTTATTTTATTTTGAATCATGTGGTTCTGTTGGGCTAAATTGCTGTGAGCGCTGCTGTCTGTCCCTGGAACCTGACAGATTCCGTATAAGGGGAGAGACGCGAAAGCCCAGCTAGCCTAGCTCGCTCGGCTGGCGGTCTAAAATGGAGCCGCTATTGAACGAATCCAACGTTGCAGGATCTGCATTTACTTTGCTTTGTTCCGGGACAATGTGGACCGAGTTGGCTTTCAATGTAGCAACTGCTTGCTTGCGGAGGACTACAGGAGCGATGTAGCTACTCTTAGCAAGCAAGTAGCAAACCTACATAAGCTATTGGGGAACCCACACCCACCTACTTTTTATTTTTCTTCCACCCCAGTAGCCGGACGCCACTCTGGTCTGGTGGAGGTTTCACTGCCGTGTTGGCTCTCCACAACCGACTGGACGGTGTTAGGCAGGGTTCCATCCCCGAAGGGGTCTCTGCCTTCCCTGGAGAATGGAGCTGATCTCGACCCAAACCAGCAGCCATGGAGGTATTCACTCGCCGTGGAAGTCAAAGAAGGCGTCCGCCAGCAACGGGGGTCACCATGGAGATGTTGAGCCCGGAACTGACACAGACCAGAAACAGCTTTGCCGCCCTGGATCCAGAGGTTCTGGTGCCTTCGTCCTTGGTGGCTTCCCAATCAAGATCGGATCCGGAGGACCTGCGTCTTTGTCCTCGGCTCTGTCTCCCTCTCTGGTGGCTTCTACCTCGGGTTCAGATCCTCAGAGCTCCCACCCTCATCAGACCGTGAGGCTGCCTGAGAGACCGGCCCATTCAACATCACCAGCTGTCATCAATGGCAGCTCTATGGTGAGAAACATCTCGGTCCCCAAGGCAAAAAACATGTGCTACCCAGGAGCACGAGTACACAACATAACAAGGCTGCTTCCGACTGTTCTACCACAGATGCCGGGAGCTGACACCGTCGTAGTCCATGTGGGGTCAAACGACATCAGGAGGGATAGATCGGAACATTTGAAAATGGATTTTAAAGAACTTATTTTAGCATTAAAAGACTGCAAAAAACGGCCAATAATTTCAGGTTCAGTACCATCGCTGGGCCGCGTGTGTGAAATATTCAGCAGACTGCTGGCATTACACATCTGGCTAAAATATTACAGTAGCTCTGCTGGAGTCACTTTTATTGATAACTTTGACACCTTCTGGAAACAGAAGATACTCTACAGGAATGATTGAGTCCATCCAAATCATCTTGGCTCCTGGACTCTGTCCACACACTTCAAGGCTGCGTTGAAACAATGACTGGTAAATGATCCAAGACCAGCTCAGTTAATCCCTACCATTGTGACAATGAGTTGTCATAATGCTGCATCAAATGTACATGATCTTAGGGGCATTGGCAAACACAATGTAAGTAATTTAATTAATGTACCCCTAATTGTACCGAATACATCTGTTTATCCTACAGCTATTGTAAGTAGTAATCATGAGCCTATAAACCAGAGTTACACTGTTAGCACTGAGGCAGTGTGCAATAGTAGGAAGACCACTTTATGCAGCTCACCCTGCACTATGAGTGCCAATATAAATAACATGAGTAAGTCTACCTCTGATAAGCTTCCTAGTAAAGCCTTAAAAACAATCAAGCAACCCAGAAAAGTGCTAAAAATAGCCCATATTAACATATGTAGCCTAAGAATCAAGGTCCATGAAGTCAATAACTTGCTTGTAACAGATGACACTCATATTCTGACTATCTCTGAAACTCACTTAGATAAAACATTTGATGATACAGTGGTAGCAATACATGGTTATAACATCTACTGAAAATACAGAAATGCCAACGGAGGCGGTGTTGCGGTCTATATTCAGAACCAGATTCCTGTAAAGATTAGAGACAATCTAATGTTACATACTGTTGAAGTAATATGACTACAGGTTCATCTGCCTCACCTAAAGCCCATTCTGGTGGGATGCTGCTATAGACCACCAAGTGCTAACAGTCAGTATCTGGATAATATGTGTGAAATGCTTGATAATGTTTGTGATATCAACAGAGAAGTATATTTTCTGGGTGATTTAAATATTGACTGGCTATCATCAAGCTGCCCACTCAGGAAAAAACTTCAAACTGTAACCAGTGCCTGCAACATGGATCAGGTTTTCAGTCAACCTACCAGGGTAGTTACAAACAGCACAGGAATTAAATCATCAACATGTATTGATTTACTCATGCTGCAGATATTTGCTTTAAAGCAGTATCCAAATCCATAGGACGTAGTGATCATAATATAGTAACCATATCTAGGAAAACCAAAGTTTCCATGGCTGGGCCTAATATAGYGTATAARAGGTCATACAATAAGTTTTGTAGTGATTCATATGTTGATGATGTAAAGAATATTTGYTRGTCYGTRGKRTGTAATGAGGAGCAACCAGACGCTGCACTTGACGCATTTATGAAACTACTTATTCCAGTTACTAATAAACACGCACCCAATAAGAAAATGACTGTAAACTGACTGACTGACTGTAAACACTGTTAAATCCCCTTGGATTGATGAGGAATTAAATAATTGTATTGTTGAGAGGGATGAGGCAAAAGGTATGGCAATTAAGTCTGGCAACCCAACTGTTTGGCAAACGTACTGCAAAATAAGAAATCATGTGACTAAACTAAATAAAAAGAAACTACACTATCAAACAAAGATAAATTATATAAAGAATGATAGTATAAAGCTTTGGGGCACCTTAAATGAAATTTTTGGGAAAAAAGCCAACTCGGCTCCTTCATTCATTGAATCAGATGGCACATTCATCACAAAGCCCACTGATATTGCAAACGACTTTAATGACTTTTTCATTGGCAAGATAAGCAAACTTAGGGATGACACGCCAGCCACAAACGGTGACACTACACATCCAAGTATATCGGACCAAATTATGAAAGACAAGAATTGTACTTTTGAATTCTGTGAAGTCAGTGTGGAAKAGGTGAACAAAAATATTGTTGTCTATCAACAATGACAAGCCAACAGGGTCTGACAATCTGGATGGAAAATTACTGAGGATAATAGCGAACAATATTGCCATATTTTCAGTTTAAGCCTACTAGACTGCGTGTGCCCTCAGGCCTGGAGGGAAGCTAAAGTCATTCCGCTACCCAAGAATAGTAAAGCCCCCTTTACTGGATCAAATAGCCAACCAATCAGCCTGTTTCCAACCCTGAGTAAACTTCTGGAAAAAATGGTGTTTGACCAGATACAATGCTATTTACAGTAAAAAAAAATTACAACAGATTTTCATGCTTATAGGAAAGGACACTCAACAAGCACAGCACTTACACAAATKACTGATGATTGGCTGAGAGAAATTGATGATAAAATGATTGTGGGGGCTGTCTTGTTARACTTCAGTACAGGTTTTGACATTATTGATCATAGTCTGCTGCTGGAAAAACATATGTGTTATGGCTTTACATCCCCTKCTATAATGTGGATAAAGAGTTACTTGTCTAACAGAACACAGAGGAGGTTCTTTAATGGAATCCTATCAAATATAATCCAGTTAAAACAGGATTTCCACAGGGTAGCTGTTTAGGCCCCTTGCTTTTTTCAATTTATACTAACAACATGCCACTGACTTTGAGTAAAGCCAGAGTTTCTATGTATGCAGATGACTCAACACTATACATGTCAGCTACTACAGCGACTGAAATGACTGCAACACTCAACAAAGAGCTGCAGTTCGTTTCAGAGTGGGTGGCAAGGAATAAGTTAGCTCTAAATATTTCTAAATATTGGAACAAAACACTCACTAAACCCTAAACCTCAAACAAATCTTGTAATAAAAATGTGGAAATTGAGCACGTTGAGATGACTAAACTGATTGGAGTAACACTTGTAAACTGTCATGGTCAAAACATATTGATGCAGTAGTAGCTAAGATGGGGAGAAGTCTGTCTATAATAAAGCGCTGCTCTGCCTTCTTAACAACACTATCAACAAGGCAGGTCCTACAGGCTCTAGTTTTGATGAACCTTGACTACTGTTCAGTCGTGTGGTCAGGTGCCACAAAAAATAACTTTGCAATTGGCTCAGAACAGGGCAACACGGCTGGCCCTTGGATGTACACAGAGAGCTAATATKAATAATATGCATGTCAATCTCTCCTGGCTCAAAGTAGAGGAGAGATTGACTTATTAGTATTGACTTATTGGTATTGACATGTTGAATGAACCGAGCTGTCTCTCTAAACTACTGGCACACAGCTCGGACACCCATGCATACCCCACAAGACATGTCACAAGAGGTCTCTTCACAGTCCCCAAGTCCAGAACAGACTATGGGAGGCGCACAGTACTACATAGAGCCATGACTACATGGAACTCTATTCCACATCAAGTAACTGACGCATGCAGTAAAATTAGATTTAAAAAACAGATTAAAAAAACCTTATGGAATAGCGGGGACTGTGAAGCAACACAAACATTGGCACAGACACATAGTAGCTGCTGCTTGAAGAGTAGCTGCTGCTTGGGATCTGTAATAAATACAAATACAAATACAACTGGCCGTGATTGGGAGTCCCATAGGGAGGCGCACAATTGTCCCAGAGTCGTCCGGGTTTGGGTTTGGCCGGGGCGGGCCGTCATTGTTAAGAAGAATTTGTTCTTAACTGAATCGCCTAGTTAAATAAAGAATAAATAAAATGAAAAATGCACACAGACATACACGCAGACAGACACACAGCACGCACACATTCACTTGCCAATCGAATCTAGGGGAGATGTTCTACAGTGGTCTGGCAATGGGTTAAACAGGAATTGTTCTCAGGCCCAGTGAGGGCTGGCTGACTGTCCTGTCACCCCGTAGAGGGGACTCCTGTTCTGCCTAGAAGTGTTCAGCCATCACCTGCAGGAGAGAGGCAGGCTTTATCTTTAATACATATTGAGGAGAAACATCATGCCTGGAGAAGGCCTCTGGAGAAGCACGCTGTGGAATCAAGACAGTTTAGTCAGTTCATAGAAGTGCTAAGTATAGATCAGTACATTGTAAGATGTACATTGTGTTTATGTGTGTGTGTGCAGGTGCATGGGTGCGGATCATTATGTGGGTGGGGGTAACACCCTGGGGATTGAACCTGGGTTGTCTGCAACATCAAGACCAAATTAGAACTTTGAACACAAGTCTAGGTGTCTCTGTGAGTCCTCATGCCTCAAACTAGCAGATAGACATCAATAGTGTAATTCAGGTCACGGCACCGATGTAACTAAGGTATCAAACAACATCCGCTAGTTTGTAAGTTTGCTCGTTCGGTGACCCATCTCTGCTGCTTGTGCATTTGTATGTATGTAAGACACAGAGGATTTACATCGGGGTAGTTCATAGGATCTGTATACCCCCATACCATCTAGAGTGTAATGTGCATCCCTGTCTGGAAAGAACACTACATTTGTTTCGGTTGCAAATGTTGATGACAACAGCTCTGTTTGCTTCACAGTGCAATTGAATTGTGTCCCGCCTGCACAGAAAAACACTTTACTTGAAGCACCCTTTTATGTGTTCTTTTGACTTTTTCTATCAACTCTAAGAAAGTATTAAAGTGATGATGTAGATAATATTCACAAGATCAAAGCATTCATTAAAACGCTATAGATGGCTGCATCTACAATGTTAAAATAGAAAGACTCAAAACACCATCATTGTGCAGTGAGACCATGAAAGGCAGCAGGCCTAAGCTGAGCTCTGGTGTTTGGAGGACCTTTGAATGTAAACCCAATAGAAGTGTTCTGATACACTGAAYGGATTTCAAAACAGAATGCAAGTAATCTGACACACCCAAAGTGGATCTTCAATGTAAATATTGGTGTTTTTAAGAGTCTTGTGAAAACCATTGTGGGTGTTTCAGTGCCTGTAAATGGCAGCATCAAAACACAAAAAGCATGTGTTGGCAGACTGTGTGTCTCATATAATCAAATGGTTTTGAAATGCCAATGATTTATTGCGTAAATATTGATTGATGAAGATTTTCAGACAATATTTGAATTAAGATTTTAAAGAAAACTTGAAATTAATACATTTCCTAGGGCACTAATTATGGCTAATTATTGGCTAATTTCTTCACAAAGTGTAATGAATTCATACTACAGAATAGTAGGCTGATACACAGCCAATACAGGTGGTGGCATGCACCTATAACATTTGTTTACAGACCGCCATAATTCCAAAGAAGAAGAAGAAGGAGACAGGTGAGACCACACCAAACGCTCAAGTGAAACTCTCCAAAACAATCCAAGAAAGTATGCATCAATGAAATGTTATTATATTGAAGAAGGAAACAGAAAAGGAATTCACTCAACAGGACCATTTGTTTTGCGTARCATTTCGGCTGCTAATGGTCGCTGTATGGTTATGCTTGGTGCATTGATCAGTTTTCTCGATGCTACATGTAGTTGTTAATTGACACAATGTCATTGTTGGCACCTTTCACACACTTGTTTTTTTATGCAAATTAAGGCCTGTCTTTTTTTGCTTTCATGCAAATTAAGGCATATTTTTTTGTTAATACTGCTGGTTTATTTGCCTACTAGCTTTATCTATTGTTCAATGCTCGCCCCACGTGCTATATGCTACACTAAATAGCCACAGCTAATTTAGCCTGCTTTAGCTCTGGCTTACCACGCCACATGTTATTGCATCCAACTATTTATACCCTTTGACTTATTCCACATTTTGTTGTGTTACAGCCTGAATTCAAAATGTATTGAATAAGTCTCATCCATCTATACACAATAACCCATAATGACAAAGTGAAAACATGTTTTTAGAAATTGGTGCACATTTTTTGAAAAGGAAATACATAAGTATTCAGACCCTTTGCTATGACAATCCAAACTGAGCACAGGTGCATCCAGTTTCCTTTGATCATCCTTGAGATGTCATTGCCACTTGATTGGAGTCCACATGTAGCCAATTCAATTGTTTGCACATTAATTAGAAAGAAACACACCTGTCTATATAAGGTCCCACTGTTGACTGCATGTCAGAGCAGAAACTATACCATGAAGTCCAAGGAACTGTCCATAGATCTCCGAGATATAATTGTGATGAGGCATATATCTGGGGAAGGGTATAAAACTATTTCTAAAGTGTTGAAAGTTTCCAAAAACTCAGTGATCTCCATCATTAGGAAATTGAAAAAATATGAAACTACCCAGACTCTGCCTAGAGCTGGCCGTCCAAACAAACTGAGCAACCGGGCAAGAAAGACCTTTGTCAGGGAGGTGACCAAGAACCCAATGACCACTTTGACAGATCAACAGAGKTCCTTGGCTGAGATGGGAGAACCTGCCAGAAGGACAACAGTCTCAACAGCACTTCACCAATTTGGGCTTTATGGGAGAGTGGCCAGACTGAAGCCACTCCTGAGAAAAAGGCACATGACAGCACGCCTGGAATTTGCAAAAATGGCTTTGAAAGAATGAGAGCATTTGGCAAAAATATCCTGTCGTCTGATGAGTCAAAMAWKTTACTATTTGGCCTGAATGCAAAGCAGTATGTCTGGAGAAAACCAGGCACAGCTCATCAGCCGTCTACCACCATCCCTACCGTGAAGCACGGTGGTGGGACCATCATGCTATGGGAATGCTTTTTAGTGGCAGAGATTGGGAGACTGATAGAGGGAAGAATGAATGGAGCCAAATACAGGCAAATTGAGAACCTGCTTCAAAGTACAAACGACCTTTGACTGGGGAGGCGAGGATTTACATACCAACGGGACAATGACCCCAAGCACACAGCCAAAGCAACACTGGAATGGCTTCAGAACAAGAACATGAAAGTCCTTGAGTGGCCCAGCCAAAGCTCAGACTTGAATCCCATTGAAAATCTGTGGTAAGACTTGAAGACTGCTGTTCCTCATCTAACTTAACTGAGCTTGAGGAAATCTGCAAGGAAGACTGGGAGAAAATCCCCAAATCCAAATTCACAAAGCTGATACAGACATGCCCAGGACGACTCAAAGCTGTAATCGCCGCTAAAGGTGCTTCTATAAAGTATTGACTCAGGGGTGTGAATACTTATATACATTTGATATTTCTGTATTTCATTTCCAATAAATGTGAGAAAAAAACATTTTCTGAAGGCTCTGTATATTCATATTGCTATTGATATGTTTAAAAAATGTATATTTCTATTGCAATTTATTACTGTTAAGGCAGTTAGTACATTAATGCATAATTCAGTTATTATCTTTATGGCTTGCTATTATTTGCTATTTCTGTCTCCTGCAGAAAAAATATACACAGTCAAAGGTTTGGACAAACCTACTCATTCAAAGGTTTTTCTTAATTTTTACTATTTTCTACATTGTTGAATAATAGTGAAGACATCAAAACTATGAAATAACACATATGGAATCATGTAGTAACCAAAAAAGTGTTAAACAAATCGAAATATATATTAGATTTGAGATTCTTCAAAGTAGCCACCCTTTGCCTTGATAACAGCATTACACACTCTTGGCATACTCTCAACCAGCTTCACCTGGAATGCTTTTCCAACAGCCTTGAAGGAGTTCCCACATATGCTGAGCACTTGTTGGCTGCTTTTCCCTCACTCGGCGGTCCAACTCCTCCCAAACCATACCAATTGGGTTGAGGTCGTGTGATTGCGGAGGCCAGGTCATCTGATGCAGCACTCCATCACTCTTCTTCTTGGTCAAATAGCCCTTACACAGCCTGGAGGTGTGTTGGGTTATTGTCCTGTTAAAAAACAGGACAAGCGCAAACCAGATGGGATGGCGTATCGCTGCAGAATGCTGTGGTAGCCATGCTGGTTAAGTGTGCCTTGGATTCTAAATAAATCACAGACAGTGTCACCAGCAAAGCACTCCACACCATCACAATTTTTCCTCCATGCTTGACAGTGGGAACCATATATGCGGAGATCATCCGTTCACGTACTCTGCATCTCACAAAGACACAGCGTTTGGAACCAAAAATCTGACATTTAATTTCTCGTGTTTCTTGGCCCAAGCAAGTCTCTTATTATTATTGGTGTCCTTTAGTAGTGGTTTCTTTGCAGGAATTCGACCATGAAGGTCTGATTCACGCAGTCTCCTCTGAACAGTTGATGTTGACATGTGTCTGTCACTTGAAATCTGTGAAGAATTGATTTGGGCAGCAATTTCTGAGGCTGGTAACTCTAATGAACTTATCCTCTGCAGCAGAGGTAACTGTGGGTCTTCCTTTCCTGTGGTGGTCCTCGTGAGAGCCAGTTTCATCCCAGCGCTTGACGGTTTTTGTGACTGCACTTAAAGAAACTTTAAAAGTTCTTGAAATGTTCCGGATTGACTGACCTTCATGTCTGAAAGTAATGATGGTCTGTCGTTTCTCTTTGCTTATTTGACCTGTTCTTTTACCAAATAGGGCTATCTTCTGTATACCACCCCTACCTTGTCACAGCACAACTTATTGGCTAAAACACATTAAGAAGGAAAGAAATTCCACAAATTAACTTTAACTAGGCACACCTGTTAGTTGAAATGCATTCCAGGTGATTGCCTCATGAAGCTAGTTGAGCGAATGCCAAGAGTGTGCAAAGCTGCCATCAAGGCAAAGGGTGGCTACTTTGAAGAATCTCAAATGTAAAATATACTTTGATTTGTTTAACACTTTTTTGGTTACTACATGATTCCATAAGTGTTATTTCACAGTTTTGATGTCTTCACTATTATTCTACAATGTAGAAAATAGTCCAAATAAAGAAAAACCCTTGAATGTGTAGGTGTGTCCAAACTTTTGACTGGTACTGTATACACAGTGCATTCGGAAAGTATTCASACCCCTTGTCTTTTTCTACATTTTGTTACATTACAGCCTTATTCTAAAATGTATTCAATAGTTTTTTTCCCTCATCAATCTACACACAATACCCAATAATGACAAAGCCTAAACAGGTTTATAGATTATTTTGCAAATGTATTAAAAATAAAAAACAGAAATACCTTATTTACATATAAGTATTCAGACACTTTGCTATGAGACTCGAAATTGAACTCAGGTGCATCCTGTTTCCAAATATCATCCTTGAGATGTTTCTACAACTTGATTGGATTCCACCTGTGGTAAATTCAATTGATTGGACATGATTTGGAAAGGCACACACCTGTCTATTTAAGGCCCCACAGTTGACAGTGCATGTCAGAGATAAAAACCAAGCCACGAGGTCGAAGGAATTGTCCGTAGAGATCCGATACAGGATTGTGTCGAGGCACAGATCTGGGGAATGGTACCAAAACATTTCTGCAGCATTGAAGGCCCCTAAGAACACAGTAGCCACCATCATTCTTAAATGGAAGAAGTTTGGAACCACCAAAACTCTTCCTAGAGCTGGCCGCCCAGCCAAACTGAGCAATCGGGGGAGAAGGGCTTTGGTCAGGGAGTTGACCAAGAACCCGATGGTCACTGACAGAACTCCAGAGTTCCTCTGTGGAGATGGGAGAACCTTCCAGAAGGACAACCATCTCTGCAGCACTCCACCAATACGGCTTTTATGATAGAGTGGCCAGACAGAAGCCACTCCTCAGTAAAAGTCACATGACAGCCACTTGGAGTTTGCCAAAAGGCACCTAAAGGACTCTCAAACCATGAGAACAAGATTCTCTTGCCTGATGAAACCAAGATTGAACTCTTTGGCCTGAATGCCAAGTGTCACGTCTGGAGGAAACCTGGCACCATCCCTACAGTAAAGCATGGTGGTGGCAGCATCATGCTGTAGCATCATGCTGTGGGGATTTTTTGCAGCGGCGGGGACTGGGAGACTAGTCAGGATCGAGGGAAAGATGAACGGAGCAAAGTACAGGGAGATCCTTGATAAAAAACCTTCTACATCGAGCTCAGGACCTCAGACTGGGGCGAGGATCACCTTCCAACAGGACAATGACCCTAAGCACACAGCCAAGACAATGCCGGAGTGGCTATAGGACAAGTCTCTGAATGTCTTTGAGTGGCCCAGCTCGAGTCCAGACTAGAACCTGATCGAACATCTCTGGATAGACCTGAAAATAGCTGTGCAGCGATGCTCCCCATCCAACCTGACAGAACTTGAGAGGATCTGCTGAGAAGAATGGGAGAAACTCCCCAAATACAGGTGTGCCAAGCTTGTAGCGTCATACCCAAGAAGATTCGAGGCTGTAATCGCTGCCAAAGGCTCTTCAASAAAGTACTGAGTAAAGGGTCTGAATACTTATGTAAATATAATATTTCATCCAAGCCTGTAATGTAACAAAATGTGGAAAAAGTCAAGGGGTCTGAATACTTTCTGAATGGACTGTATCAAGACTATAACTATAAGGGCACAAGGTAGAGACCCAAATGCAGAMACAGGAAGCAGATGGTTGAGCTCCGTTATTTATTACACCAAAAGGGGTAGGCAAAAGGCAGGTCGGGGACAGGCGAGAGTTCATAAACCAGGTCAGAGTCCAAACAGTACCAGTGGATAGATAGGCTCGAGGTCAGGACAGGCAGGGGTTCAGTGAACAGGTACGAGTCCAAACAGTACAAGGGGATAGGCAGGCTCGAGGTCAGAACAGGCAGAGTGGTCAGGCAGGCGTATTCGGCATCAGGACAGGCAAGGGTCAGAACCAGGAGGGCTAGCAAAAAAACTGAGACTGGGAAAAATAGGAGCTCGGAGAAACGCTGGTTTACTTGGCAAAACAAGACAAACTGGCACAGAGAGACATGAAATACAGGGATAAATACACAGAGGACTAATGGGGAAAACAGGAGACACCTGGAGGTGGGTGGAGACAATCACCAAGACAGGTGAAACAGATATGACAATAATTACCAATTGGATATCACGAAATTGAGGTGAAAAGGGTTAAAAAGTACAACAACAAAAAATCAAATTTTATGCACTCTGGACATGCTTTGGTAGTACCCAACTTGCTAACTACTATCAGTTCCTAATGGCCTCGTACTCAGGGCTCTATTGTCCCTCTAACCACTCTGACATCAATGTAAATGCTTTCGAAAATCACATCCAACACTTATCATGAAAACAGTAGGCCTATCATACTTTTAAAACTCACCTCACTGTGATGATCAATTTGAAGAAAGAGGTTCAACAGCGAGTTGAAACAGTGTAAAATATGTTTGTTGTTTCAAAGCCTAATAATGTACAACGAAATGGACAGTGCTTTTAAGGTGATGATTCATTTCAATTCCCCCATATGCATATTAGCGCTTATGCATATGCATAGGCTTATGAGCCCAAGCTCATAAACCCCCAAAAAAACATAATTAAAATGTTGATTGTGCCGTTATACAATACGAAGCCTACCACATATTATGCATAGCATAAAAACATCAAACAAAACTGATTTAAGATGTCTTTGGTACATAGTTGGTCTGGCCTTTGAGTGTGGACTGTATTATTATGCATACTGGATCGACTGGTTACCTTATGCTCCAAAATGTCTATCCATGAGTCTGGGAGAGAACGTATAGCCCTAGGCGATGCTGCTGGTTCATTGATTGTGTAGGGCGGCTTACAGTTAGCCTACAATTATAGTGAATTTGTATTTGATTTTGAATAGCCTAGTAACATTCCCTTTAGCTATACAGCATATATCATCACCATGCATTTCCATCTCATTTCTCCTTTATTCCTTTCTCAAGCGCGCAGACGGGCTGTCAACAGTTTAGTGAAATTTGTTTAGTTGTGAAAACATGTTACTATCGATGTTCCCGAACAGATTCCACTTGGTTTCCCAAATTAAGCACTTGCTATCTGCAGGATCAAGGTTGAAGGGCCCATGGCATACAGAGTTTGGGTGGAAAATCCCGTCGGGCAGCAAGAGCATGCTCCTCAAACAGTGGTTGATGCGTGGAGTGAAATAAATGGAGTGAAAAKTATGTTTATTTCKAAGCACATGCTCCGCTATAAAACCGAAGTAGCCTACAAAASTGACTGGCGGGAAAGCACGCGGCCTACATTCACTATTCCAGTGCATACAGATGACATGTCTTTTGTCCCCTGTCCATTTGATAATGGGACATTCTAAATCGAAACAAATTTTACATATTAGTAAAGACATGATTATAATTGAGAATTGTCTGATGGGTGAAAATATGATCACTTGATGAGAGAACAGCTGTGCAGCCTGAGGCAAGGAAGAGAGCAAATCTTTTTTTGCTACTTTCTCAAATCATCAATAGCCTATAGTCCCACCATGCAGCCCATATCTGTTCTGATTTCTAACACATTCTAAGGTTTGTATCATTCACAACTAAGGTTGACAAATAACAAAATCTAGCATATAGGACTTGTTTAAAATAATAACTTCTACGCACAACATAGTCACTTCATATGCGCACTCGCTCCGTAATGGGAAAAATACAATATTTTATTCAACTAAGTTAAATTATATTCTTCTTAATATAAAATAAAATAATGGCACAGGACGTATAAACTTATCTTGAATAAGCCTACAGCCTATGACATGGAGTATAGCCATATTACTAACATACAGTATGCCAACTCATATTCTGTTCTTCTGAAATACATTTACTTCATATCATAATGTTTATTTAGACCTGACTAAAATATATAATGGATTTATTGTGAGGGTGWATATTAAATTGATTAATTCGACTTTTTAAAATGTAGATTTTCCAAAGGCACGCATCAGCATCATCAGTTTATATGTGTGGAGGCCTAAAGATGGTCAACATGTTTATATTAAATAACGGTCAATTAGCATGAGACCAGCAGTCTTTTGCATGAAAATAACCGGCTGACAACATTTCATGACCGCCACAGCCCTAAATATGATAAAGACCTTACAGATCTCTGAAGTGTCTTTATCAATATAAAAATGTGAAAGACCTGTTAATGTTTTGTTGTCATTTGATAATTTGCAAAGAAAAGATAAAGCCCTTGAAACTTAAAAATCATGTCTTGATAAAGAAATGTTGTAGTTATTGTACAGTATTAATTTTAATAACTATTTTCTCACATCCTTTGTTATAGCACAATACTGTACATTTGACCTTTTTAAGTTACCAATGAGGAGTTTATCAGCACACCATATAGGAGCAGGGAATATACAAAAAGAGGGATTCCCATTTACAGTCATTTAAACTCTAAACGAAGGGATTATACAGTATTTAAACTCTAGAAGAAGGGATCTATACAGTATTTAAACCCAGAAGAAGGGATCTATACAGTATTTAAACTCCAGAAGAAGGGATCTATACAGTATTTAAACCCAGAAGAAAGGGATTATACAGTATTTAAAACCCCAAAGAAGGGATCATACAGTATTTAAACCCAGAAGAAAGGGATCTATACAGTATTTAAACCCCAGAAGAAGGGATCTATACAGTATTTAAAGTCCAGCAAAGAAGGATCTATACAGTATTTAAACCCCAGAAGAAGGGATCTATACAGTATTTAAAGTCCAGAAAGAAGGGATCTATACAGTATTTAAACCCCAGAAGAAGGATCTATACAGTATTTAAACTCAGAAGAAGGGATCTATACAGTATTACACCCAGAAGAAGGGATCATATACAGTATTTAAACCCAGAAGAAGGGATCTATACAGTATTTAAACTCTAGAGGAAGGGATCTATACAGTATTTAAACCCCAGAAGAAGGGATCTATACAGTATTTAAACTCTAGAAGAAGGATCTATACAGTATTTAAACTCTAGAAGAAGGGATCTATACAGTATTTAAACTCTAGAAGAAGGGATCTATACAGTATTTAAACCTAGAGAAGGGATCTATACAGTATTTAAACTCTAGAAGAAGGGATCTATACAGGTATTTAAACCCAGAAGAAGGGATCTATACAGTATTTACTCTAGAAGAAGGGATCTATACAGTATTTAACCCCAGAAGAAGGGATCTAAACAGTATTTAAACCCCAGAAGAAGGGATCTATACAGTATTTAAACTCTAGAAGAAGGGATCTATACAGTATTTAAACTCTAGAAGAAGGGATCTATACAGTATTTAAACTCCAGAAGAAGGGATCTATACAGTATTAAACTCTAGAAGAAGGGATCTATACAGTATTTAACCCCAGAAGAAGGGATCTATACAGTATTTAAACCCAGAAGAAGGGATCTATACAGTATTTAAACTCTAGAAGAAGGATCATACAGTATTTAAACCCCAGAAGAAGGATCTATACAGTATTTAAACTCTCAGAAGAGGGATCTATACAGTATTTAAACTCTAGAAGAAGGATCTATACAGTATTTAAATCCTAGAAGAGGATCTATACAGTATCTTAAACTCCAGAAGAAGGGATCTATACAGTATTTAAACCCCAGAAGAAGGATCTATACAGTATTTAAACTCTAGAAGAAGGGATCTATACAGTATTTAAACTCCTAGAAGAAGGGATCTATACAGTATATTAAACTCTAGAAGAAGGATCTATACAGTATTAAACCCCAGAAGAAGGATCTATACAGTATTTAAACTCTAGAAGAGGGATCTATACAGTATTTAAACTCTTAGAAGAAAGGATCTATACAGTATTTAAAACTCCAGAAAGAAGGATCTATACAGTAATTTAACCCCAGAAGAAGGGATCTATACAGTATTTAAACTCTGAAGAAGGGATCTATACAGTATTTTAAACTCTAGAAGAAGGATCTAACAGTATCTAAAACTCTAGAAGAAGGGATCTATACAGTATTTAACAACCCCAGAAGAAGGGATCTATACAGTATTTAAACTCTAGAAGAAGGGATTATAAGTATTTAAACTCTAGAAGAAGGATCTATACAGTATTTAACTCCAGAGAAGAAGGGATCTATACAGTATTTAAACTCTAGAAGAAGGGATCTATACAGTATTTAAACTCCAGAAGAAGGGATCTAATTAGGCACTACACAGGATTCAAAACACCATCATACACTTAGAAAAAAGTGTTCGAAAAGGGTCCTTCGGGCTGTCCCCATATGAGAACCCTTTTTGGTTTCAGGTAGAACCCCTTTGGGTTCCATGTAGAACCCTTTGGTTCTTCATGGAACCCAAAAGGGTTCTACCTGGAACCAAAAAGGTTCTTCAATGCATTCACTTATGGGTACAGCCGAATAACCATTTTAGGTTCTAGATGGTTCTAGATTTTAAAAAACTATACATAAGCTCATTTAAGATCAGTGATACTATCAAGAGCAGTGTGCGGTTTCCTTTCTCCTTCATCAGGTTCTAGATGGCACCTTTATTCTTAGACTGTAGTGTTTAGGAGCTTTAGCGAGAGATGAAACAACACCAAAAGAGAAGCTATCTAATTATGCACAAAACAGGACTCACCATTATAGTGTTTTCAACCGTTTCCTCTTGCAAGGTGTTACACAACTCTTGATTAAGTGGTGTTACAATACACCATGTCATGCCTCAGAACACCTTAGGTTGAATGTTTCAGTGCACCTTAAATCTGTCTCATAACCCCTTACACACATGTGCTTCAAAACTCCAGGGTTCCTCTCTTTAAAGTTGGTGTCAGTGCAGTTGCCACTAGTTTGTGTTACAAAAACCTTCATTTTAACAGTGTATATAGTGTTATGAACATTCATATCATAACACAACCTAAGCAGGTTCTTCATACACACACAGGTTCTTCATACACACGCAGGCACACACACACAAGCACACGCAGGCACACCCACACACACACACCAGGCACAGCACACACACACCACACACACACACACAACACAGCCACGCAGCACACACAGCACACACACACACACACACACACACACACACACACACACACACACACACACACCGGCACACACACACACACACACACACACACAACACACGCAGCACACACACACACACACACACAACACACACCACACACACACACCACAGCACACACACACAGGCACACACACACCACACACACACACACACACACATCACACACACACACATACACTGAGACAACATGAAGGAGAATAGCTGGGAATCCATTCTCTCCTCCAGTTGATGACTAAAAATATGTAGAATTTGTCCACTCTGTTCTAAAAGGGAGACCCAGTCCACCCTCCACACCCTCTTCAACCCTGTCTAATAAACACAGCATCATCTCTTCAGGATCAAGATGTGCATCAAATGGGGATGGGCTGAATCAAACCCGGACAGAATGATAAGGTCATGACTTTTATCATAACATCCTGATCTGCACCTCTCTCCGCTACTGTCAATCACACCAACGGTGTGCTTCAGAATTGACAGGATCGCCACTAACCGGGGCATCTATCTATCTCTTCGTAAATAATCTGCAAATTGTTAAGTAGCCTACGACACCTGTTCAGAACTTCAAAGTGCAATCCCCAAAGGACATAAACAAGTTCCTCACATCGCTGACCCATTGGCTACAGTCCTTTACTGAGTATGAATTATTGATCAGACAGGTGGAAAATACAGCCCCTCTGGCGTCTCTCGAAGTGGTATGTCACATCACTGACAGAACGCAAAAAAAGTGATGAAAGTGTAGACCACCAAATAAACCGTTTTCAACCGGTAAAATATTATTCCTAATTATACTCACTCAGCCTCGCAGGTGAACCGGAGGAGCGATGTTGCCCGGCATTCCGGTCTCTCTCTCTCTCTCTCTCTCTCTGTCTGCAAGCTCTTCAAATGAGTTCTCTTGGGACAGCGCACGCCTTGGCTTTTGCAAGCATTCTCTGCAAAGATCCGCCCTCCTCACTCACTCACAACCATCCCTCAATTTTCTGCGATATAAAACGCGAAATCAGCATAGCACTGTGCAAAACTGTAGTTTTCCGTTTCTGGAGCAGAAGTAGCGGCTTCTGTTTCTATTTTAGAAGATGCTTCTCGCGCTACCAGGGGCTCATCTCTCGGTTTCCTTTCCTGTCCATCTGTGCTCGCGATTGCTCTGGACCATGTGATGGAGGCAGGAGGTAGGAGGCAGGCGCCCTACCCATTCCCTGACACGACCTCCTCCACATAGCTCCCCCCAATGGACAGCCTGAGAAATAATGAAAAGAGGTCTAAATAAATCAGATTGAGGATATGGGGACACGCACAGTATTTCTTGCGAGATGATAATGATCTAAATATAAATTATTCATAATAATAACCTCTGTATTTATTCCTCATCAAGTCTAGAATATTCTCATTGTAAAACATTGGAGTAATGCCACATAAGAGAGGCCACTGCTGCCTGGGCTATATAATACATACATAGTGCATGAGCTTGGGTCTAAATAAGGAAACTATTCATTCACATTGCGTGTAGCCCACAGCAAGTTTCTGGTAGCGTCCCTTTTTCCATTTATACTGGGCCTTTATGGGGAATGTCCAGTGTGAGAGAAGGAGTGAGTGAAAAAGAGAGAAGGGGGGACAGAGAGAGGGAGGCAGAGAGACAGAGAGAGAGAGACAGAGAGAGAGAGAGAGAGAGAGAGAGAGAGTAGATCTGTTAAACCAGATATCTAACAGAACAGAGTAGGGAGATTTTTTATTGCACGCTGTCCTAGATGGAAAACAAATAATTCAAGCATGCATCAACATACACAAATATACACACAATATAGCTAAATATAACTGCTGATTGGCAAAACAGTGATGTATAGGGGCAGTTGGAAATACCCTGATGGATCAAGACTGTTAAGACATGGGTGGTGTATATGTTGCTCTTGACGTTCGAATGGGCTTGCACTCACATGATGAATTGGTTGTCATTGTCAGAGATGTATGCATGCATGCATGTTTGAGTGTATGTGTGCGATTAGGTGAATGCATGTATGTGTATGTGTGTGAGAGAGAGAGAGAGGAAGGGAAAGACGCTCTCAAGGAGAGAAAAGCCTCCTCCCTTTCTGCTTGTCAGAACTACTTGTATTGTTGCCGGCCATGCACCAGACTCTTGGGCCTCTGCTACAATGCAGCTCTCCTCAGCGCACCATGGCACTGACTGGCCTGTCACTTCTAGTTAGTGTCTGTGTGGGGAATGGGGATGGGAACAACAGACCCCCTCGGCCTATAGGGCCAGACTGGACACACAACAGCCCAGTCACACACTCACACACACACAGACAAACACACTGGGGCGATAAGGAGGTGTCAGAGGATAGCGGCGGTGAAAGGGGAACACAAGGAAACCTCCATTAGTTGTCGTAATAGAGTTCAGCCAGTGACCTTATTCCTGCTGGACTGGGCTGCCTGCACCACACTAACACAACAGGCCTGCTTTTTCATTATTTCTAAAGAAACACAAGATTTAAAGAAACACACAGTTCACAGACATGCTTTAAAAAAAAACACAGTTCACAGCCTTGCTTTTAAAGAAACATGTGTTCTAAATAACACATGACTTTGCATCGGGTTATTATTCAACACTACAAAAGTAGTCTGGTTCGTAATGTCTGGTTGTACTCATTGTATTGACTCACTGTATTGATTAAGAGATAGACCATCTTTAGCATTGTTCAGTATTCTGAACACACTGACAAAACAGCAAATGATGATGAGGATAGTAACGACTTATAACTTTGTCTCTTACTATACTCTTGCTATACTTATATCAGATTACCGTGCGGGGCTCCAAAAACACATTACACTACTCAAATCACTCTAGTAATAGAAAACACATCCTCCACAGTGTAAAACATGTCCCCCGCCCACCCGCCTCTAAAATACCAATCAGATATATTTCTAGTTGTATAGCGAGGTGGGCTACTGGGCCTAGGCTGGGTCGAGCGATGTGGGGCGATGGAGATGGAGAGAGAGAGGGAGAGTGTGCTTTTAAGGAGTGGAGCAGAGGAGTGTGTGATGTTAAAGATTTATCACGCTTGTGCAGGGATGAGATGGGAACCTGCCATGGCAACCAGAACCAACCAGGCATCTGAAAGAGACTGCTCTTAAAGGCTTTTCTATTATGGACCAGACCACAATCAGAAAGAGCAGGACAGAGGGCCAAGGTGGAGGAGGAGGAGGAGGAGGAGGAGGAGGAGCCAGAGATGGGTAGGAAAAAGAAGAAGAGAAGAAGGAGGAAGAAGAAAAGAAGGAAAAAGGGGGTAAAAGAGAAAGGAGGAAGAGAGGAGAAAGGGGAAGAGAAAGGAGAAAGAAGAGGGGGAGGAGGAGGAGGAGAAGCCAGAGATGGGTATAGATGGAGAATGGAATGATGAAGGGTCAAGGTTAAGATGGAGGAGGAGGAGGAGGAGGAGGATGAGGAGAAGCCAGAAATGGTATAGATGGAGAATGGAAGGATGAAGGATGAAAGGTTAGGTTTAAAGTGGAGGAGGATAAAGACTAAGAGGAGGAGAAGAAAGAAGAAGAGGTTGGAGAACTTGGAGAGAGGGTGGAGGAGGAGAAAGACTAGGAGGAGGAGAAGAAAGAAGAAGAGGGTGGAGAACTTGGAGAGAAGGTGGAGGAGGAGAAAGACTAGGAGGAGGAGAAGAAAGAAGAAGAGGGTGGAGAACTTGGAGAGAGGGTGGAGGAGGAGAAAGACTAGGAGGAGAAGAAAGAAGAAGAGGGTGGAGAACTTGGAGAGAGGGTGGAGGAGGAGAGAAAAGAGGATTGATTGATATAATAATATAATATATGCCATCTAGAAGCTTTTATCCAAAAGACTTTACTGTCATGTGAACATACATTTTACGTATGGGTGATCCCAGGAATCAAACCCACTACCTTGGTATTACAAGCGCCATGCTCTACTAACTGAAATACACAGGACCGCAAGAGGCAAGGGAGGTAGAGAGAGAGGAGGAGGGAGGAGAGGAGGAGTAAGCAGGGGTGGGCAACTCCAGTCCTCTGGGGCCTGATTGGTGTCACACTTCTTCTCCATCCCTAGCAAACACAGCTGATTAATCAAACTGCAGTCTAAACTGAAGGTCATGATTAGGTGATTATTGAAGTCAGGTGTGCTAGCTGAGGCTAGGGCAAAACTGTGACACCAATCAGGCCCTCGAGGACTGGAATTGGCCACCCCTGAGGGGGATGGTGGAGAGAATAGGGTGAAATGTATTGATGGAAAATGGAGGAAAAAGGTAAGACACACACACAGAAACACAGGCCCTGCTCTCCTTGTCTACCTCCTGACTGCATCGTCAACCACAACAGCCTACCTCACAAAATCGTAAGGTCTAGAAACTGGGCTTGTGAACTCAGTAATAAAGCCCTCTAATTATCCAGTGTCTATTTTTATGATCAGTAACACTAAGGACATAGATTTGAGAAATATACACTCATATCCCAAAACTGAAATCTATGACTTCTATCACTTCTCCTCTCCCTCTCTCTATGCAATCTTGATACAGTCACAGTATCTTCATACTGTCTATTACCACATCGTTTTCTACTAGTGGATGGATTTCCCTTCATTCAGAACTGTATATTTTATGATACATCTGATTTACCTTTTTTAATGCCCTTTCAAATCAGAGTTGAACCCTAATTTAACCCTACACACATTTGTGAAATAGTCAGCAGGGTCTTTTAAATGCAGAATAGGACAAATAAGACAAGACACAATAGGCTTGTAAAAAAGGCCATCCTGCTCTTCTCCTCTCTACCTAACTTCCCCTTCAGTTTCCCCTAAGTCCCATTAGTTTGGCTGCTCAGCCTACCTAAGATGCCCTCAACCATCATAGCCCTGCCTATCCCAACCAAGCAGAGTGCTTGGAAATGCGCATCTGGACACTGCACCCGCCCACTCAGGTCAGTGTTATCGTCACCCGAAGGGAAAAGACGCAAGTTTCTGAGGACTTGCTAATATCAACAGTAAGACGAATGTCTGAATGTTGTACATATATCGAAATGTAAGTTGCAGGCGGTGTTTACATGCTGTGTAATAATAGGTGATTACCACTAATTACTTACTGTTACTTTGATACGTTTCAGCCGTAAGTTCTACGGTATGGCTGTTACTATTCTTTCATGTTAGACCATTCCAAAGCTGCTTTGAGTATTGTTTATCATTTGCAGTGTTATTCCATACTGCCATAGGTGTTATTACTGCATTAGTTTCACAAGTACTTTTGCAGAAGTGGAGACCCATAGGGTGGCACACAATTGGCCCAGCGTCGTCCGGGTTAGGGGAGGGTTTGGCCGGGGGGGCAGGCCGTCATTGTAAATAAAAATGTGTCCTTAACTGACTTGACTCATGCGTAGAGTAAATGATGACCCTGTGGCGCCCGGGTAAATCTAATAAGGTCTCAGCCTGTCAGATTCTCACACAGGGTCAGAAAACTACTTTTTTTTTTTACTCATACTTGAGTAAAAGTAAAGATACCTTAATACAGGGGTGTCAAACTCAAATACCCAGTGGGCCAAAATGTAAAACCTGAACAAAGTTGCGGGCCAACATTGAACAAATGAACCTTTTAATATGGACCCAAACAAGTTTTGCTTTAACATTGAATATGGAACAAGCATCGCTTATTACCATACAATATATAATTTAATAGTGGAGACATGCAAAATCGAATTTCAAATGAAAAAAAACATCAATGGCATTCATTTATTAAATAAATAAAATTTAAATAAAAATCGTATGCCTCTTTTCTATTTGCAGCCTTCTGATTTAAATACCAAAATAAACATTTTCTCCACTGGCTAATAATTTTACAAATAAAATGATAATAAATCAATCAACCATTCAAGCCCATTAAAGGGCCGGGCTGATTTTGCGATCTCTGCTGCCACTATATAACTAGCCTTTACAGCAGCCTCACTTTGTGATGTGGCTTTTTTGAACATATTCTGTTGTGAAACCAAACTTCTTTTCATCTCCTCTACTTTCTGGCTCCTTTGAGTCATGTCCAGGTCCTTGTATTTGTCATGGTGTTGTCGTTTCATAGTGTCGTCTAATGTTGTACTCCTTACTTACAGCCACGTTGACTCCACCACAAGACAAACAGGTTTGTCTTTTACATATGTAAACAGATATTCTGCCTCCCACTTGTCCAGAAAGCTCCTGTTTTCTGCCTTTCTTTTCGCCATTTTTGGGAAGGGATAGCGCGCTGACAGTTGTAGCGTCTATGTTGCTATGACTACTGTCACAGAGGAGAGGGCGTTTCTGGGTCCTGTCCTGATTGGCGCGCGAAAACAACAGCAGAGCATTATGGGATTCGTAGTATTAGCGGTGAATGCGCTGTATAATACGGCGGGCCAGCTCTAGTAGTAATTTGGTATTGTCTCGCGGGCCAAATATAATTACCCCGCGGCCAGATTTGCCCGCGGGCCAGAGTTTGACACCCATGCCTTAATAGAAAATGACACAAGTAAAGTGATAGTCACCCAGTAAAATACTACTTGAGTAAAAGTCTAAAAGTATTTGGTTTTAAATATACTTAAATAAATGTAGTTGCTAAAAATATACTTAAGTATCAAAAGTCAAAGTAAAGTATGAATAATTTACAATTCCTTATATTAAGCAAACCAGACTGCACAGTTGTATTTTTATTTACGAATAACCAGAGTCACACTCCAACACTCAGACATCATTTAAAAACAAATCTTTTGTGTTTAGTGAGTCAGATCAGAAGCAGTAGGGATGACCAGCGATGTTTTCTTTTGGGTGTCAGGGAAAATGTAAGGATTAAAAGGTACATCATTTTCTTTAGAAATGTAGTGAAGTAAAAGTAAAAGTTTTTCAAAATATAAATAATTAAGTAAAATACAAATACCCAAAAAAACGACTTAACCCTTGTGTAGTCTTAACATTCTGTATACTCCCCTTGCTCTAAGGGAAAAAATGACCCGCCTTCACTAAACCCTAAAATATAGCAGCTTAATTGAATTTTAAACCCCAAATTCTATTTTGCATGAGAAACAACCGGTCGTTCATACACAAACTTTGTGAATATCAGTGTTTTCCCTCCTCACAATGCAGAAAGACTGCATTTAATCAGCGAACACCACTGGTTTTTATTAAAACACCACTGTCATAATTTGTTTTTCTTTACTAAAGTAGAGGTTTATTATTATTATTGCTAAGTTACTGCATCGGTGTAAAACATGGACTTTTTTAGCAAGAGATAGCACTTGTATAGCCTAAGAAAGTAGCAGAAATGTGTTTTTAATGCATTTTATTGAAGGGAAACAATAACAGTCTTGAACTTTTTGGGCAACAYAGTGATATATTCTTATATACTGTACAATGAGGAATTCAACTACAAAATACTAGTCTTCTCCCATTTGTTTAACCATTGCCCCCACCCACAAGGTGTATAAACAACAATAAATAAGAATAAAATAAGATAATAGATACAAAACAAAAATGTGAAGAACATAAATCAATCAACTCTAATTAGCACATGTAGGACAGTATGCAAGTGTGTGTGTATGGACTTTGCAGATATATCTCACATGTGCAGCACATAGTATTTGTTTTACAGTCCTTCTTTGGGGGACAGAATTGGCATCTCCTCCTCTTGCCTGCCCCAGCTGCAGCCTCAGGTGGATCAGGACAAGATTCAGCCCCCTGAACAGCTTTCACAAGCTCTGCAGAGGCTGTTGTGTGGGGGAGACGCTCCCTTTTTTGAATGTGTGGGGTTACAAGTGCCTTTCCCAGCTGCTCCAGGAACACCCTCCTCTTGTTCCACTTATCAGGCATCCAGGTAGGGTTGATCTTGTTCCATATCACGAAGGCATTGTATGAGGACACATCAATGATGTTATGGAAGATGACCAGGGGCCAGCGGGCAGTCATCCTCCTGCAGCTGTAAGTTACAATCACCTTGTCCAGGTTGTCCACGCMYCCTTTGTTGTGGTTGTAGCCCAGGGTGATGGCTGGCTTCCTGTCCTCATGATCACTGATATCAGCCGTTTGGTGCAGTGTGCTCAGGAGGACCACATTCTTGTTCCTCTTTGGGAGGTAAGAAACTAGAGTGGTGGTGAGTGTGAAGGCAAACTTTGATGAGAAGGCCTCTCTCCCTCTTGTTGTGAGGAGTGCAGAGGGGAGCTCAGGCTTGTTCTTTCTAACTGTGCCAACCATGGTGATCTTCCTCTTCAGGAGCTGCAGGCTGAGTTCAATCAGTAGCACACATAATCTCCATTTCTCGTTGTGTGTGTGTGTGTCTTTGTGGTTTTTGTGGTGTGTAAATTATTTTTAAACTGCCGGGTCAAAATGACCCTAAAACAATCTTTGTACCCTGGTGGTGTACAGCTTTCATGGAAATATGAACAAAGGAGATGTTTCACTTTTTCTAATGTTGAGGTCACTCTAGGAAAAGTCATCAAATTTCAAGTTGAAAAAATATAATTTAGAGGGTTTTCTCTGCTGTTAAACATAGTGGCCGGTCATTTCTTACCCTTAAGACAACACAAGGGTTAAGTAGTACTTTAAAGTATTTTTACTTAAGTACTTTACACCACTGGTGGTGACTATCAAGAGTACAGTGATGGGCCTCAACATCAGGTTCTAACACTGGACAGCACTATAGAGGGCAGACCCAAATCAATCAGTTATAAGTATATAGGGGTGAGGGCATGCACAGCGATCAACTGTTTTTTACATGGTCCTACGGATTTAGTGACCAATCGTTTTACAAGGCTAATATTTTATGAGTTCAACATAAGCAATACGGCCATGAAAAGGATGAAAGGCGTTCTCGGCTGTTTGTGGTGATGTAATAGCGTCAAATGAACAGCGGGAGGCGCCTAAATTACGTCATGGTTTAGGACTCATCGCTCCTCAGTGACTCTAATGAGAGAAATATTCCATTCAGTAGCTGACACTGCGATAATACTTTACTTTTAGGTTTCACCTTTACCAACATTTATTATAAATTTTGTAAACAAATTGTGAAAATATTAAAGCAAAAATATCTCCGCACCTAAAATGCTGAGTAACAGGATATTTAAAACAATATCCAACCACTTTTGCACAATTGTGTAGCCTACTCAATATAACATGTTATGAAAAGAGTTCGTATGAAAATTGTGTTTAAACTCTTGGGGGAAAAACATTACAGGGACCAGGTGAGAACACCAGACCAGTGTCACAGGGCACTGTTAAATCCAAAGATCCGTTTTTGACACCCTCTAGCCTATCCCCCTCCACCTCCCCCTTCTTGCCCCGTTACACACACACACACATACACGAGTGCTAGCGGTAGTAGGCTATCAACTCAAGTTACCCCTCTCACACACAAAGCGATCATTTTGGGGAAAGAAAATGCACGGGACGCCAGTGCCTGGAGTTTACAGACACAGTTTTCACCGTTGACCGAGCTTGAAGCCATTCGTTGCACTGAAAGGTCCTTGCCATAGTGAACCAGTCTAGACCGTTGTGTGTTTTCATCGTTTCTCGAGTGCTATTTGGGTTTTGACACAATGGGGTGCTGCAGCGGCCGATGCACGCTCATCTTTCTTTGCACGATCCAGCTGGTGAGTGGCCTTTTATTTCTATAGCCTAATACAAAAAGTGTCATTTGCTCTGTTTCTTGATTTTGTTTAGAAAATTTAATTTTGTTTTGGGTGAAACACATTTTAAAAATATTTGTTTAATCATGCCACGTTATTGTGAATTTACTGTGGACACTGACCAGTTTAGCTACCAGTGCTTTCGTGTTGAATTAGTGATAGCGGATGAAGGCAGATTGATGGCCGGTGAAATACAATGGGCATACAGTAGACCTATTATGTGGCCAAACATCCACTTGCAGCACGCTGTCTGTTTCTTCCTTCACCTCGTCCGTTCCACGAGGATAGGCTACTTCGCGAGTCGTGAGGGAACATATGGCAAGATTCAAGAGTGGTGTGTGTGCACTCCCTTATCCACAAGCTATAGTTATGTGCAGTTATTGGGCCAGATCAACTCACCACAAATGCAAAATAGCCCCTATGACACTGGTGCAAACATGTCCACGCACCTCTGCTGACCAAACAATTGTACTGTAGCCTACAAGTGTATCCATGTAGTGCTATCCAATGTGTACTGTGATTTGTGCGTGACCATTGCCACAGTAGCCTGTTGTATTGGTGTTTTGTGGAATACCAGCACCATTGTTTCTTCTCAGCTAAAGTTGTTACTGTGAGTGGCACGTCAGAGTAGGCTAAGCTACACCAGTCACACCAGGGAGTTTTACAAAGACTGTTCAACCACTTGTCACCGGTTGAGTCACTGTGTCAGGTGTCCGTTTGTAATCCTACCTCAGTGAAAACAAATACACGTGTGTGTTGGCTTTCATTGATTTCACAAATGGCCTGCTTTCAAACAGTTGATCCCTTTTTGACTGTGATGTACGATCCTATTAGTTTAGTTTGGATAGATCGTTTTGTAGGAGAGCTTCCACCCGACCAATAATCACCATGGGAGTCTATGATCCACAAAGTGAGTCTTCAGCTAGTTACAACCTGCTGGAGAGAGATTGTTCCCCGGCTGTGATCAGTGGAGTGCGAGACGTGACATTTTACACTTAATGGCTGTGAACTTGCCGTAAATGCCCCCTCCCCATTCTAACTAAACACTGAATTTTTCAATCTTGCTCAGCCCCCCCTCCCTCTCTCCACCACCCTGCAGGGAGGGGAAAGTGGAGGTGACAGGGTGTGAGAATGTTATTTATGATGGAATTAAAAGAGCTCTCTCACACAGTGAGGTTGGGTAAGCCCCTAGTATACAACCATGTCAACAGCTAAAATACCAGTAACCCCATCTCTACTCAACCATTTATTTGTTTCAAAAACCATAGCTCTGGTAATTCTTTCCATGCACCAGGGGTTAGGTTTAAGGACATAGTGAAGGGAGTAGGGAGAGAGAGAGTAACACGCTGACATGAACACATTAATGGAATGTTTGCCTGTTTGGGGTGTGGGAGGGGTACTACATGCTTAGAAAAGAGGTTCCGAAAGGGTTATTTGGCTGTCCCAATAGGAGAACCCTTTTTGGTTCCCGGTAGAACCCTCTGTGGAAAGGGTTATTTGGCGTTCCGAATAGGAGAAACCCTTTTTTGGTTCCCGGTTAGAACCCTCTGTGGAAAGGGTTATTTGGCTGTCCCAATAGGAGAACCCCTTTTGGTTCCCGGTAGAACCCTCTGTGGAAAGGGTTATTTGGCTGTCCCAATAGGAGAACCCTTTTTGGTTCCCGGGTAGAACCCTCTGTGGAAAGGGTTATTTGGCTGTCCCAATAGGAGAACCCTTTTTGGTTCCCGGTAGAACCCTCTGTGGAAAGGGTTATTTGGCTGTCCCAATAGGAGAACCCCTTTTGGTTCCCGGTAGAACCATCTGCGGAAAGGGTTATTTGTCTGTCCCAATAGGAGAACCCTTTTTGGTTCCCAGTAGAACCCTCTGTGGAAAGGGTTCTATCTGGGACCAAAAAGAGTTCTTCAAATGGTTTTCCTATGGGGACAGCCGGTTCTAGATAGCACTTTTTTGTTAAGAGTGCATTTGTCCTCGACTAAGCTGTACCCCTGCACATTGACTCGTTACCAGTATCCCCGGTATATAGCCTCATTAATGTTATTTTATTGTAACTTCTTTTTACTTTAGTAAATATTTTCTTAACTCTTATTTTTCTTAAAACTGGATTGTTGGTTAAGGGCTTGTAAGTAAGCATTTCACAGTAAGGTCCAGGTCAACACCTGTTGTATTCGAGGCATGTGACAATTATATTTTGATTTGATTTGCTCCTTCATGTCCCTGTTGAAACCATCATTAAAAAGATTGTGCCTTACTGGAGAGGAGAGGAGAAGAGGGTTTTTTCTCAGTCAAGAAGACACTTCTTGCAATTCACAGCTAGCAAAAGTAAAATGTGTGTGTGCAGTGGTCAGAGTTCACGAAGGGGCCATGGTGATGTCATCCAGGTCCTATCAGGTCACAGTAACCCCCCGCTAGAGATGGATTGGTTCTCCTATAAACGATACAGCAGCATGGCGTGTAACCATGCTTGGGCTGAGCTCTATTCCCATTAAGTGGTAGCTCAATTGCTGTATCCATTCCAAGCACATGTGAAATTGACACACGGTTTTGTAGCAAGGATTTCTCCTTGATTTGAGTGGCGTTTATGACAGTTGTGGAGAATGTAGATGACAAAGGGTTCAATCAAAGTGATGTAAAGCCTTCAATTCACAACCTCAATCCATGTACAGTATTGTACCTGTTGCAGTACAGTGGGTTACAATGTAACTCATACTCATGTCTTTGTCCATAACAATATTCTGCTCCATTTGCTCTCTCATATAGTGCCTAATCTCTAGACTGGTGAGTGCAGCAGTGTTCCAGAGAGCTCCATTACTGTATGAAAAATAGTGTGAATGATGGTGGTGGAAATGTAATAGTATTTCTATCAACACTGCCATCATCTCCCATTCAGCAGCACTCTCTGCACTCTACCAGGGTGCTTCACTCCTCTCCCTGCCTCAGGGGTAGCTGCCTGGCTGGCTGTGAGATTCCTGGAGATCAATCTCCTCCCTGAATGCTCTTTGCCTCCGACGTAATGTGTGGGTGTGTCCAGGGCTGTTGACGACTGTCACCCCAGTGCAGGAATGTGTGGGGGGGTCCAGGGCTGTTGACGACTGTCACCCCAGTGCAGGAATGTGTGGGGGGGTCCAGGGCTGTTGACGACTGTCACCCCAGTGCAGGAATGTTGGGGCGTCAAGGGCTGTTGACGACTGTCACCCCAGTGCAGGAATGTGTGGGGGGGTCCAGGGCTGTTGACGACTGTCCACCCCAGTGCAGGAATGTGGTGGGGGGTCCAGGCTGTTGACGACTGTCACCCCAGTGCAGGAATGTGTGGGGGGGTCCAGGGCTGTTGACGACTGTCACCCCAGTGCAGGAATGTGGTGGGGGGGTCCAGGGCTGTTGACGACTGTCACCCCAGTGCAGGAATGTGTGGGGGGGTCCAGGGCTGTTGACGACTGTCACCCCAGTGCAGGAATGTGACACACGTTCAGTGCATTTGGAAAGTATTCACTTTTTCCACATTTTGTTACGTTACAGCCTTATTCTACAGTTGATTAAATCGTTTTTTCCCCTCATCAATCTACACACAATACCCCATAATGCCAAAGCAAAACCAGGTTTTGCAGAAATTTGTTGATACCCTTCCCCAGATCTGTGTCGCAACACAATCCTGTCTTGGAGCTCTAAGAACAATTCCTTCCACCTCATGTCTTGGTTTTTGCTCTGACATGGACTGTCAACTGTGGGATCTTATATAGACATGTGTGTGCTTTTCCAAATCATGTCCAATCAATTGAATTTACCACAGGTGGAATCCAATCAGGTTGTAGAAACATCTCAAGGATGATCAATGGAAACAGGATGCACCTGAGCTCAGTTTCGAGTCTCATAGTAAAGGATCTGAATACTAATGTATTATTATTTATGATTTATTTGACCTTTATTTAACGAGGCAAGTCAGTTAAGAACACATTCTTATTGATAATGACGGCCTACCCCGGCCAAACCTGGACGACGCTGGGCCAATTGTGCGCCACCCTATGGGACTCCCAATCACAGCCGGTTGTGATACAGCCTGGAATTGAACCAGGGTCTGTAGTGACGCCTCTAGCACTGAGATGCAGTGCTTTAGACCATAAATAAGGTATTTCAGTTGTTATTTTTTATACATTTGCAAAAATTTCTAAAAACCTGTTTTCACTTTATTATTATGGGATATTGTGTATACATTGATGAGGAAAAATATTTGATCCATTTTAGAATAAGGCTGTAACGTTGCAAAATGTGGAAAAAGTCAAGGGGTCTGAATACTTTCCGAATGCACTGTGCATGTGCACACACAAACACATGCGGATGGGCAGGCAGGCAGACAGACAGACAGGCAGACAGGCAGACAGGCAGACAGACAGACAGGCAGGCAGGCAGACAGGCAGGCAGACGGTCAAACAGGATGTTGTCCTTTTTTTAAGAGCCATTTTCACCAGACAACTGCTCCCTGTTTTAGTTTACCTCATAAATGACGCACCAGTGTCTACATGTCGCAGATACATTATTCATATGAGCTCGGCTGGTTTGTGTTTGTGTACGATATTGAAGACCTCTGAGGCTTATCCTTTCCCTAGTGTTTGTTGCTCCTCCTTGACCCCGTTGAAACCATTGTTAGAAAGCGACCACTTCACTGGAGACACCTTCGGCCATTCACAGCTAGATACCTCTCCTGTTCTCTTTACCTCCGCCTTGACCTTCTTACTTCCCCTCCCTTCTCTTCTGGAGGCCTGGGAGCACTGTCGTGTTGATAACACCTGTTTAGCCAGCAGGATTCCGGCCCTGGGAATTCACCCTTCACTAGGACACCACGGATTACTGGACAACACACAGAGAGATAGAGGAGGAAAGAGGGCTGGGGAGAGAGAGAGAAGGGGCTGAGGGAGATGGAAAGAGAGGGTTGGGGGAGAGAGCACCTGGCCTAACCCTACTAGAATCTGAAGTCAAATGTCTACTGTTTGCTGATGATCTGGTGCTTCTGTCCCCAACCAAGTAGGACCTACAGCAGCACCTAGATATTTTGCACAGATTCTGTCAGACCTGGGCCCTGAGAGGAATTCTCAGTAAGACAAAAATAATGGTGTTTCAAAAAAGGTCCATTTGCCAGGACCACAAATAGAAATTTAATTTAGACACCGTTACCCTAGAGCACACAAAGTGTACATACCTCTGCCTAAACATCAGCGTCACAGGTAACTTCCAATAAGCTGTGAATCATCTAAGAGACAAGGCAAGAAGGTGTGCCATCAAAAGGAACATAAAATTCAACATACCAATTAAGATCTGGCTAAAAATACTTGAATCAGTTATAGAACCCATTGCCCTTTATAGTTGTGAGGTCTGGGGTCAGCTAACCAACCAAGAATTCACAAAATGGGACAAACACCAAATTGAGACTGTATGCAGAATTCTGCAAAATATCATCTGTGTACAAGGTAAAACACCAAATAATGCATGTAGAGCAGGATTAGGCCGCTAACCAGAAAAGAGACGTTAAATTCTACAACCACCTAAAAGGATGCGATTCCCAAACCTTCCATAACAAAGCGATCACCTACAGAGAGATGAACCTGGTGTCACGTTCCTGACCTGTTTTCCCTTGTTTTGTATTTATTTAGTATGGTCAGGGCGTGAGTTGGGTGGGTTGTCTATGTGTGATTTTCTATGTTGGGTTTTTTGTGTTCGGCCTGGTATGATTCTCAATCAGAGGCAGCTGTCAATTGTTGTCCCTGATTGAGAATCATACTTAGGCAGCCGGGGTTTCACGTGTGGTTTGTGGGTGTTTGTTGCCGTGTTAGTGTTTTTTCACCACACGGTACTGTTTCGGTTTTCTGCACATCGTTTATTGTTTTTGTATTTCAGTGTTCAGTTCGGTTTTAATAAATCATCATGAGCACGAACCACTCTGCATATTGGTCCGATCCTTCTCGCCTCTCCTCGTCCGATGAGGAGGACG
The DNA here is from genome assembly GCF_002910315.2 of Salvelinus sp. IW2-2015. Classification (NCBI taxonomy): domain Eukaryota; kingdom Metazoa; phylum Chordata; class Actinopteri; order Salmoniformes; family Salmonidae; genus Salvelinus; species Salvelinus sp. IW2-2015. The sequence goes on along the minus strand of NC_036857.1, from coordinate 6,152,937 downwards.
AAATAGACAATCGTTACACCTGGAGAAGAGTCCCCTAAGCAAGCTGGTCCTGGGGCTCTGTTCACAAACACAAACAGACCCCACAGAGCCCCAGGACAGCAACACAATTAGACACAAACAAATCATGAGAAAACAGAAAGATAATTACTTGACATATTGGGAAGTATTAACCAAAGTAACTGAGCAAACTAAGAAGGCTATTTTGCCCTAAACAGAGAGTACACAGTGGCAGAATACCTGACCACTGTGACAGACCCAAGCTTAAGGAAAGCTTTGACTATGTACAGACTCAGTGAGCATAGCCTTGCTATTGAGAGAGGCAGCTGAAGGCAGACCTGGCTCTCAAGAGAATACAGGCTATGTGCACACATCCCACAAAATGAGGTGGAAACTGAGCTGCATATCCTAACCTCCTGCCAAATGTATGACAATATTAGAGACACATATTTCCCTCAGATTACACAAATCTACAGAGAATTAGAAAACAAATCCAATTTTGATAAACTCCCATATCTATTGGGTGAAATACCACAGTGTGCCATCACAGCCGCAAGATTTGTGACCTGTTGCCACAAGAAAAGGCCAACCAGTGAAGAACAAACACCATTGTAAATACAACCAATATTTATGTTTTTGTTTTCCCTTTTAGAGGGAGGGCTGGGGGAGATAGAGAGAGGGAGGGCTGGCTGGGGAGATGGAGAGAGGGAGGGATGCTCCCTCCCCTATGCACACAGACAACATGCTTCCCTCTCCCTATGCACACAGACAGACAGACAGGTGCTTCCCTCTCCCGATGGCACACAGACAGACATGCTTGCCTCTCCCTAGACACAGACAGACATGCTTCCCCTCTCCATGCACACAACAGACATGCTTCCCTCTCTCCATGCACACAGACAGCCAATGGCTTCCCTCTCCCTATGCACACAGACAGACATCTTCCCTCCCTTATGACACAGACAGACATGCTTCCCCTCCCCATCGACACAGACAGACTGCTT
>NC_036857.1:6139614-6150621 GCF_002910315.2 Salvelinus sp. IW2-2015 | reverse complement strand
TCCCTCTCCCTATGCACACAGACAGACATGCTTCCCTCTCCCTATGCACACAGACAGACATCCTTCCCTCTCCCTATGCACACAGACAGACATGCACACACACAGCACAATCACACACTCCTGTGTCCTTGCTCAGTGACACACCTGTTTCTCCTCCTCCTCCTCCCCTCCCCTCTGTTCTGACCTTTTTTTTCTCATTAGAGAAAAGGGGGGGGGGGGTTGTTAAGATGTGTATAGATAAAGCTGTCAACAGCTTTCCTATGGAGTCCCTGAAGACTGCTGGAAGAGCTTTCTTCTCCTCAGCGCTATTTCTGGATGCCCCAGACCCCTTCCTGTGTTGGGTCATTGCCAGCCACACCAGCCAAAACTCTGTTTTGATTAATTTGACCCCACCTGTGGAAAAGGGAGGGAGAAGGAGAGCTCAGGGGTTGTCAGGTGTGTGTACGAAAATGTATGCACTCAATACCGTAAGTCGCTCTGGATAGGAGTGTCTGCTGAAGGACTAAAATGTAAATGGAAAATGTCTCTCCAGCCGTTGGGTTAGGCGAGTTTCAGCGTGATCTAATAAAACCAAGGCTGTCAGGGCTCTCTCTGCAAAGGCCCAGTGTTGTTCCTGTTTAGGGTAGGTCATGTGATCAGGTACTGACCGTACAGGCCCTCTCGCTGACTTAGGTTGTTTTCCTAGCCTAAGATATACATTACCCTGCAGCATATAACTGGATCATCACCATAAATAAGACACCATAAATGATGCTGTGGGCTAAAAATAGGACAGCTGAACCCACCTCGACAGGCCCAGGCCATGTGATGATACGAAGGCGTGGAGAGTGCTTTGTAATGTCTTTCTGGATTTGATCAAACCACTATGGCATCATTGGCATCCCCAATTAAATTGTGGTGTGCTGCATGGTGGCTGGACAGTGAGAAGCGAGTGGTGGTGATCTCTCTCTGAAGGCGGATAATGAGTTTCTATGGATTGGGAATATTGTCGTTCCTCTCCGCTGAATGACGGTTCAGCTGGGGTTGCTCTCTGTATAGTACCACCTCAGAGAGTGGCTGGTCTGGCCGTCTTCCATCTACTTGTTCTTTTAAATAATTGTTGTTTTACGACATTTGATTCTGGTTTTGTTTTTGAGTGTCTGTTGTCCTCAAGCAGACCTGTTTGTGAATCTTGAGCGGTCAAATATGAGGCTACATCAACATGAGAACTGGACACACACATAGGCAGACACAAACGCACACCGGTCTGAAGTAAATGCAGAGCTGGAAAACACCTACCCTTCAACTATGACCCTTGAAATATGTGTACTACAGCACTGACACACACAAGAGAAACACAAGCACAACACCCTACTCAACAATGATGTGCTTGGCTAGGTGGGGCGCTGGCTAGTTGGCTTTGGTGGGTAGCCAGCCAGATCGAGAGCCCTGATACAGGCAGTGGAGACAATCTGCAATTCTAATGGGGCTGTTGTGTCTGTTAGGCATCATCATGAACGAGAAAAGAGAGAGGGGAGGGAGGAGAGGAGGAGCAGTCATGGTTCTGTGCTTATCTCATTTCCATCCTCTGGGAAAGGTTAACCCACCCGCTGTGTCTGAATTGTGTCTTTCTGAATAATCCTGAGGTAACGTTAGCGGCACCTTGTGTGCTATGAATGCATAGTTTAGGCAATGTAGGATGAGTGTTACCTCAGTGTTTTCATGTGTAGGCCTTATCACAGTGTTCCAGTAACTGAGAAAAGTTAGCTGTTTTAGCCTAATTCTAGGCTATGTGGTTTCTAATATATTGGGACAAAAGACTTGCTTCTTTTATCCTCAAAACACTAACTTCCGTCTTTGGTGTGTATCACATCATTTTCCACACATTGCAAAGGGTTTAGGCTAGTTTTTAGTAACGCTGTGGGTTCCTTGCCAGTTCGAGCGTTAAACATTTAAATTTGACAATGAATATTCATGAGCTGAGGATTGCTGGTTGTCTCCCCCATTTGCTGGCTACCCCTCCCCCATACACACGCACACACACGTACACACAGACTTGTACACACCCGCGCACACACACGCACGCACACGCACCCACACAGTCTTGTATAAGTAACCTTGTGGGGACACACAATTCAGTCCCTTTCAAAATCAATTTTTCCCTACCTTAAACCTAACCCTGACCCTAATCCTAAACCTAACCCTAACCTAAAACGTAGAGTGGAATGTTGATCTTTACTACGGAGGTGGCTGGATGGCATTCGCACATGTTGGATGCATCTCTGTCTTGTCGTTTGTCGTTATCCAACTGGCCGGTTTTGCCTGGAGTTCGTTTGCCAGGGGAGCCATCTCCTGCCTCTCCTCCCCCATCTGATAGCGGAGTTGAAGGAGTACAGCAAGAGGAGCATGGCAATCAATGAAGCAGCCTACACTCCCAACGAGAGGCCCGGAGCGGATACAAACAACAAATAGTTTCGCCACCCGGGGGCCTGATCTTCCTGCGCCTTTTGGGCAGCTCCATGGTAAGAAATGTGACTGTTCCTGGCGCAAAAACAATGTCCTATCCYGGAGCTTGAGTAAATTACATTACTAAGCTGCTCCTGAATGTACTACATCAGGACATGGACATTGATTCTATCGTAGTCCATGTGGGTTTTAATGACATTATGAAGGGCAGCTCTGAACAGTTGAAACTGGATTTGAACTTCTTATGGCCAACATCCTGGGAAATTGCAGAGCGCGAAATTCAAAAATACCAAATTCAAATATTTAACATTCTTGAAAATGTGTGTTATACATCAAAATAAAGCTTAACTTCTTGTTAATCCAGCCGCTGTGTCGGATTTCAAAAAGGCTTTACGGCGAAAGCAAACCATGCGATTATCTGAGGACAGCGTCCCACATACAAACACATGAAAATCATATTTCAACCAGGTAGGTGTTCCACAAAAGTCAGAAATAGCAATATAATTCATGCCTTTGAAGATCATCTTCTATTGGCACTCCAAAATGTCCCAGAAACATCAYAAATGGTCCTTTTGTTCGATAATGTCCTTCTTTATGTCCCAAAAATGTCCATTTATTTGGCGCGTTTGATTCAGAAATACACCGGTTTCAACTCGCCCAACATGCCTACAAAGTATCTAATAAGTTACCTGTAAACTTGGTCCAAACATTTCAAACAACGTTCCTAATCCAACCTCAGGTACCCTAAAGCGTAAATAATCGATAAAATTTAAGACGGAATAAACTGTTTCTAATACCGGATAAAAAAAGCGTGAAGCACGCTCCAGTTCACGCGCCTCAAAACAGTAGAGTCCACCTGGAGTGACACTTACAATGAATAGGACTACTTCTTCATTTCTCAAAAGAAAAACATCGAACAATTTCTAAAGACTGTTGACATCTAGTGGAAGCCATAGGAACTGCAACCAGGTTCCTAATAATAAGGGTATCCCATAGAAAACAATTTGAAAATTGTATGACCTCAAAAAAGAATTCCCCTGGATGGTTTGTCCTTGGGGTTTTGCCTGCCATATCAGTTCTGTTATACTCACAGACATTCTTTTAACAGTTTTAGAAAACACTAAAGTTTCTATCTAAATCTACCAATTATATGCATATTCTAGCTTCTGGGCCTGAGTAGCAGGCAGTTTACTTTGGGCACGCTTTTCATCAGGAGGTGAAAATACTGCCTCCTACCCAAGAGAGGTTAAAGAGCTGATTGACTCTCTGCTAGACAATAACAAAAGACCCATCATATTTGGCCCTGTATCCTCTCTGAATCGTGGCATTGAACGCTTTAGCAGGATTCTTTCTCTTCACAACTGGCAACGTGATTATTGCAGCTCAATGGGTGTAACTTTTGTTAACAATTTCGATACCTTTTGGAAACAACACGTTTTATAAGGAGGATGTTATCCACCCAAATCATTTGGATTCCTGGATCCTTTCACAGCATTATAAGGCTGCGTTGAGACAATGACTTATCAATGACCCAAGCCCAGCTCAGTTAATCCCTACCATTGTGTCGCTGAGTCATCATAATGTTTTAGCAAATGTACATTATACCAGGGGCATTGAATGTAAGTAACCTAATTTATTTCACTCTAACTGCCCTGAATGCCTCTGCTGATTTTGTATAACATTTATAGAAAATACAGAAATTCCAGTGGGGGAGGTGTTGCTGTTTATATTCAGAACCACATTCCTGTAAAGATTAGAGAGGATCTCATGTTAAAAAATGTTGAAGTAATATGGCTACAGGTTCATCTGCCTCACCTAAAGCCCATTCTGGTTGGAAGCTGCTATAGACCATCAAGTGCTAACAGTCAGTATCTGGATAATATGTGTGAAATGCTTGATAATGTATGTGATATCAACAGTTATATTTTCTGGGTGATTTTAAATATGGACTGGCTTTCATCAAGCTGCCCCCTCAACAAAAAGCTTCAATCTGTAACTAGTGCCTGCAACCTGGATCAGGTTACCAGTTAACCTACCAGGGTAGTTACAAACAGCACAGGAATGAAATCGTCGACATGTATGGATCACATCTTTACTAATGCTGCAGAAATGTGCTTGAAAGCAGTATCCAGATCCATCGGATGTAGTGATCACAATATAGTAGCCATATCTAGGAAAACCAAAGTTCCAAGGGCTGGGCCTAATTATAGTGTATAAGAGGTCATACAATAAGTTTTGTAGTGATTCCTAAGTTGATGATGTAAAGAATATTTGTTGGTCCTTGGTGTGTATGAGGAGTAAACAGATGTTGCACTTGACACATTTGTGAAATTGGTTATCCCAGTTACTAATAAGCCTGCACCCATTAAGAAAATGATTGATGAGAAATTAAAAAATTGTATGGTTGAGAGGAATGAGGCAAAAGGAATGGCAAATAAGTCTGGCTGCACAACCAACTGGCAAACGTACTGCAAATTGAGAAATCATGTGACTAAACTGAATAAAAAGAAGAAGAAACTACACTATGAAGCAAAGATAAATGACATAAAGAATGATAGTAAAAAGCTTTGGAGCAACTTCAATGAAAAAAGGCAACTCAGGGCCATCATTCATTGAATCAGATGGCTCATTCATCACAAAACCCACTGATATTGCCAACTGCTTTAATACTTTTTTCATTGGCAACATTATCAAACTTAGGCATGCCAGCAACAAACGCTGACACTGCACATCCCGCGTATATCTGACCAAATTATTGAAGACAATAATTGTAATTTTGAATTCCGTAAAGTGAGTGTAGAAGAGGTGAAGAAATGGTTTATCAGCAATGACAAGCCACTGGGTTCTGACAACTTGGATGGAAAATTACTGAGGATAATAGCGAACGATATTGCCACTCCTATCTGCCATATCTTCAGTTTAAGCCTACTAGACAGCGTGTGCCCTCAGACCTGGAGGGAAGCTAAAGTCATTCCGCTACCCAAGAATAGTTACTGGCTCAAATAGCCGACCAATCAGCCTGTTACCATCCCTTAGTAAAGTTTTGGGAAAAATGGTGTTTGACCAGATACAATGCTATTTTACAATACACAAATTGACAACCAACATTCAGCACGTTTATAGTGAAGGACATTCAACAAGCACAGCACTTACACAAATGACTGATGATTGACTGAGAGAAATTTGTTAGACTTCAGTGCGGCCTTTAACATTATCGATCATAGTCTGCTGCTGGAAAAATTTATGTGTTATGGCTTTACACCCCCTGCTATATTGTGGATAAAGAGTTACCTGTCTAACAGAACACAGAGGGTGTTCTTTAATGGAAGCTTCTCCAACATAATCCAGGACGAATCAGGAATTCCCCAGGGCAAGACTATACACGTCAGCTATTACAGCAACTGAAATGACTGCAACATTTAACGAAGAGCTGCATTTAGCTTCAGAATAGGTGKCAAGGAATAAGTTAGTCCTAAATATTTCAAAAACGAAAGTCAATGTATTTGCGACAAATCGTTCACTAAACCTCAACTAAATCTTGTAATAAATAATGTGGAAATTGTAAGGTTCTGCTTTTCTTTTCTTAGTCAATCTTGTTTTATTTTTCTTTGTGTTCTGGAACGTAGCCCTGTCTTTCATTTTTGTTCATTGATTTCACCTGTGTTGGTTTCTCACCTGGTCTCATCAGGTCCCTATTTAGTTCAGTTCTTTCTGTTTGTATGGTTGTGAGGTATTGTTTGTTTTTGACTGCCTGCCTGTGTTTGACCATTGCCTGCCTGTGTTTGACCATTGCCTACCTGTGTTTGACCATTGTCTACCTGTGTTTGACCATTGCCTACCTGTGTTTGACCATTGCTGCCTGTGTTTTACCATTGCTGCTGTGTTTGACCATTTGTGCTGTGTTTTGACCATTTCCTGCCTGTGTTTGACCATTGCCTGCCTGTGTTTTCCATTGCCTGCCTGTGTTTGACCATCTGCCTTGTTTGCCATTCTGCCTGTGTTTGACCATTGGCCTCTGTGTTGACATTGCCTCTGTGTTTGACCATTGCCTGCCTGTGTTTGACCTTTCCTGCCCTTGTTGCTTGTGACCATTGCCTGCCTGTGTTTTACCATTGCCTCCTGTGTTATTGACCATTGCCTGCCTGTGTTTGACCATTGCCTGCCTGTGTTTGACCTTGCTGCCTGTGTTTGACCATTGCCTGCCTGTGTTTGACCATTGCCTGCCTGTGTTTGACCATTGCCTACCTGTGTTTGACCATTGCCTACCTGTGTTTGACCATTGCCTACCTGTGTTTGACCATTGCCTACCTGTGTTTGACTTTGAAGATCATCTTCTATTGGCACTCCAAAATGTCCCAGAAACATCACAAAATGTCCTTTTGTTCGATAATGTCCTTCTTTATGTCCCAAAAATGTCCATTTAGTTGGCGCGTTTTGATTCAGAAATACACCGGTTTCAACTCGCCCTACATGCCTACAAAGTATCTAAATAAGTTACCTGTAAACTTGTCCAAACATTTCAAACAACGTTCCTAATCCAACCTCAGGTACCCAAAGCGTAAATAATCGATAAAATTAAACGGAATAAACTGTTTCTAATACCGGATAAAAAAAAGCGTGAAGCCGCTCCAGTTCACGCGCCTCAAAACAGTAGAGTCCACTGGAGTGACACTTACAATGAATAGACTACTTCTTCATTTTCTCAAAAGAAAAACATCGAACAATTTCTAAAGACTGTTGACATCTAGTGGAAGCCATAGGAACTGCAACCAGGTTCCTAAATAATAAGGGTATCCCATAGAAAACCAATTTGAAAATTGTATGACCTCAAAAAAGAATTCCCCTGGAGGTTTGTCCTTGGGTTTTGCCTGCCATATCAGTTTCTGTTATACTCACAACATTCTTTTAACAGTTTAGAAAACACTAAAGTTTCTATCTAAATCTACCAATTATATGCTATTCTAGCTTCTGGGCCTGAGTAGCAGGCAGTTTACTTTGGGCACGCTTTCATCAGGAGGGAGAAATACTGCCTCCTACCCAAGAGAGGGTTAAAGAAGCTGATTGACTCTCTGCTAGACAATAAGCAAAGACCCATCATATTTGGCCCTGTATCCTCTCTGAATCTTGGCATTGAACGCTTAGCAGGTTCTTTCTCTTCACAACTGGCCAACGTGATATTGCGGCTCAATGGGTGTAAACTTTTTTAACAATTTCGATACCTTTTGGAAACAACGACGTTTTATAAGGAGGATGTTATCCACCCAAATCATTTGGATTCCTGGATCCTTTCACAGCATATAAGGCTGCTTGAGACAATGACTTATCAATGACCCAAGCCAGCTCAGTTAATCCCTACCATTGTGTCGCTGAGTCATCATAATGTTTTAGCAAAGTACATTATACCAGGGGCATTGAATGTAAGTAACCTAATTTATTTCACTCTAACTGCCCTGAATGCCTCTGCTGATTTGTAAACATTTATAGAAAATACAGAAATTCCAGTGGGGGAGGTGTTGCTGTTATATTCAGAACCACATCCTGTAAAGATTAGAGAGGATCTCATGTTAAAAAATGTTGAAGTAATATGGCTACAGGTTCATCTGCCTCACCTAAAGCCCATTCTGTTGGAAGCTGCTATAGACCATCAAGTGCTAACAGTCAGTATCGATAATATGTGTGAAATGCTTGATAATGTATGTGATATCAACCAGTTATATTTTTCGGTGATTTTAAATATGGACTGGCTTTCATCAAAGCTGCCCCTCACAAAAAGCTTTCAATCTGAACTAGTGCCTGCAACCTGGATCAGGTTACCAGTTAACCTACCAGGGTAGTACAAACAGCACAGGAATGAAATCGTCGACATGTATGGATCACATCTTTACTAATGCTGCAGAAATGTGCTTGAAAGCAGTATCCAGACTCATCGGATGTAGTGATCACAATATAGTAGCCATATCTAGGAAAACAAAGTTCCAAGGCGGGGCCTAATTATAGTGTATAAGAGGTCATACAATAGTTTTGTAGTGATTCCTAAGTTGAATGATGTAAAGAATATTTGTTGTCCTTTGTGTGTATGAGGAGTTAACAGATGTTGCACTTGACACATTTGTGAAATTGGTTATCCCATGTACTAAAAGCCTGCACCCATTAAGAAAATGATTGATGAGAAATTAAAAAATTGTATTGGTTGAGAGGAATGAGGCAAAAGGAATGGCAAAAAGTCTGGCTGCACAACCAACTGGCAACGTACTGCAAATTGAGAAATCATGTGACTAAACTGAATAAAAAGAAGAAGAAACTACACTATGAAGCAAAGATAAATGACATAAAGAATGATAGTTAAAGCTTTGGAGCAACTTCAATGAAAAAAAGCAACTCAGGCCATCATTCATGAAATCAGATGGCTCATTCATCACAAAACAACTGATATTGTCAATGCTTTAATACTTTTTTCATTGGCAACATTATCAAACTTAGGCAGCCAGCCAACAAACGCTGACACTGCACATCCCGCGTATATCTGACCAAATTATGAAGACAATAATTGTAATTTTGAATCGTAAAGTAAGTTTAGAAGAGGTGAAGAAAAATGGTTTATCAGAATGAAAGCCACTGGGTTCTGACAACTTGGATGGAAAATTTACTGAGGATCAATAGCGAACGATAATGCCACTCCTATCTGCCATATCTTCAGGTAAGCCTACTAGACAGCGTGTGCCCTCAGACCTGGAGGGAAGCTAAAGTCATTCCGCTACCCAAGAATAGTTACTGGCTCAAATAGCCGACCAATCAGCCTGTTACCATCCCTTAGTAAAGTTTTGGGAAAAATGTGTTTGACCAGATACAATGCTATTTTACAATACACAAAATTGACAACCAACATTCAGCACGTTTATTAGTGAAGGACATTCAACAAGCACAGCACTTACACAAATGACTGATGATTGACTGAGAGAAATTTGTTAGACTTCAGTGCGGCCTTTAACATTATCGATCATAGTCTGCTGCTGGAAAAATTTATGTGTTATGGCTTTACACCCCCTGCTATATTGTGGTAAAGAGTTACCTGTCTAAAACGAACACAGAGGGTGTTCTTTAATGGAAGCTTCTCCAACATAATCCAGGACGATCAGGGAATTCCCCAGGGCAAGACTATACACGTCCAGCTATTACAGCAACTGAAATGACTGCAACATTTAACGAAGAGCTGCATTAGCTTCAGAATAGGTGGCAAGAATAAGTTAGTCCTAAATATTTCAAAAAACGAAAGTCAATGTATTTGCGACAAAATCGTTCAACTAAACCTCAACTAAATCTTGTAATAAATAATGTGGAAATTGTAAGGTTCTGCTTTTCTTTTCTTTAGTCAATCTTGTTTTATTTTTTTTTTTCTTGTTTTGGAACGTAGCCCTGTCTTTCATTTTGTTCATTGATTCCCTGTGTTGTTTCTCACCTGGTCTCATCAGGTCCCTTTTAGTTCAGTTCTTTCTGTTTGTATGGTTGTGAGGTATTGTTGTTGTTTGACTGCCTGCCTGTGTTTGACCATTGCCTGCCTGTGTTTGACCATTCTGCCGACCTGTGTTTGGACATTGCTACCTGTGTTTGACCATTGCCTACCTGTGTTGACATTCTACCTGTGTTTGACCATTGCCTACCTGTGTTTGACCATTGCCTACCGTGTTTGACCATTGCTCCTGTTGACCATTCCTGCCTGTGTTTTGACCATGCCTGCCTTGTGTTTACCATGGCCTGCCTGTGTTTGACCAATTGCCTGCCTGTGTTTGACCATTTCCTGCCTGTCTTTGACCATTGCCTGCCTGTGTTTTACCATTGCCTGCCTTGTGTTTTGACCATTGCCTGCCCTGTGTTTGACCATTTCCTGCCTGTGTTTGACCATTGCTACCTGTGTTTTGACCATTACCTACCTGTGTTTGACCATTGCCGCCTGCCTGTGTTTGACCATTTGCCTGCCTGTGTTTTGACCATTGCCTGCCTGTGTTTGACCATTGCCCTGCCTGTGGTTGACCCATTGCCTGCCTGTTTGACATTGCCTGCCTGTGTTTACCATGTTGCCCTTGACCATTGGCCTGTGTTTGACCATTGCCTACCTGTGTTTTGACCATTGCCTGCCTGTGTTTGACCATTGCCTGGCCCGTGTTTGACCATTGCCTGCCTGTTGTTTTAACCATTGCCCTGCCTGTTGTTGACCATTGCCTGTCTGTTGTTTGACCAGTGCTGCCGTTTGCCCTGTGTTTACCATTGCCTTGCCTGTGTTTTACCATTGCCTGCCCTGTGTTTGACCATTGCCTTGCCTGTGTTTGACCATTGCCTATCGTGTTTACCCATGCCTACCTGTGTTTGACCATTGCCTCGCTGATGCTTGTTTGACCATTGCCTAACCTAGTTTGACCATTGCCTCCTGTGTTTTACCATTGCCTGCCTGTGTTTGACCATTGCCTATGCCTGTGTTTGACCTCTGCCTTTTGACCATGCCTGTGTTTGACCATTGCCTACCTGTGTATTGACCATTGCCTCTGTGTTTGACCATTGCCTGCCGGT